>NW_006295825.1:3539380-3541872 GCF_000327345.1 Myotis davidii | reverse complement strand
TGATCGATGTTTCTCTCTCATCGATGTTTCTAACTCTCTATCTCTCTCCCTTCCTCTCTGTAATATATATATATATATATATATATCACCTTAAGGAGTCTGCACACTATTCTTAGCCTCAAATCTCTCACTTGTAAACCAAATTGTTGAAATCAGTGTAATGTGCTTTGTAAACAGCAGTGTGAGGTGCCATTATTCAGAGAGAACTTGAAATAAGCTTCTCTGGTAAATAAGAATGAATTCTGAAGATGACTATTTTATCGGTTATTTTGCCAGTTTGGTCTAGCTTTCTTCTTCTATTCCAACAGACCTCAGGTAAAGAAGTCTTCACAGATGGCAGTGCGCGTGGGGGCAGACTCATTTCATTTTGCATTGCCTTCCCATTTTTTAAATGGACTTGGGAACTAAGATTGAACCAAAATATGGTCAAGATAGCATGAATACACATTTCCATGACATACCTCTGCATGAATTGCTAACTTCCAAAGTATTTGAGTAGGTTTTAACCAAGACACATAGATCTTGGCTAAAATTGAGGTAATCAAATTATTAATCTAGTGATAAAAGAATGTCTTATTCCGGTGTCATGGCAGTAATTATAATTTTAAAAAGCAATAGTTGCTATAATTGACTATTAAATTTAGTTCCACGTTTCCTGGGAGTCAGGTAAAGCCTGAGTGTGATGAGTTCACTCTCAAATGTATATATATATGAATGTGTCAGGAGAGACAAAACTCTTTCTAGCCCTGAACTTAAATAGTAAAGCATGGATCTATTAGAGATATTGAACAATGGGACTGAGGGGACTGGGTGCTGCCATCTTGTGGCTGTGGGCGCTGCCATCTTTGAGGGTGGGGCAGTCAATTAGCATATTCCCTCCTTATTGGCTGTGGGCACTGCCATCTTTTGCGATGGCATGAGGGTCAATTAGCATATCCCCCCTTAGATATTGAACAATGATAATGAATCAGTTTTATAAAACATGCAGAAAAAAATATAGATGGCCATTTCTTGTATAAAAATCTTTATTTAAGCCAAGGCACAAGCACATTACACTTCTGTGAAAGCATTTCTGCATGGAGCTGAAATAATGGAATTGCATTTGATAACTTTGATTCAGCATAGAACCACAAGAAGCTGTCTAATGGTGCGTCACCCTACCTCTTTGAGCTGTTGTCTCGACCTCAGTTTTGATGGAAGCTGGATAAGATATTTCAAAATAAAGAAGTATTCTGTGGAGTAAATGAAAAATACATATGTCTATTTTAAATGAGCAAAGGCGGCATTTTACCATAAAAATTAAATACCTGCAGAGGTATAATTTGAAGGCCTATTTCCAGGTGACCTGTAAAACATCTTCATTTAAGTCCCAACTTTTGCCTACTGGTGTTTTTCTTTCTGATGTTAATTTCCAAGAGCTTTATTCATGGTAGACATTAAATAATGAGTAGGAATGGCTAACACAAATAGCACTTAATGTGCAGGCACAATCCTCAAAATAATCCATGAGGTATTATTATTAATATTCCCATTAAACATGGAGAAAAATCTTAGATATGAATGATCAGAAAACATAACCTCCCGGTTTTAATTTTTAAATCTCTCAGAAATTGTTAAATTAATACAAAATAACAAATGTTTGTAAGTTCCACTTTTTAAGTTATTTCATTAATTGAACAGATATTCTAGGTGCTGCAGAAATAACAAATAACAAAACAAAGCCCCTGCCCTCCAAAAGTTTATTTTTAAGGGTGGAGACCAATGAGCAAGTAAAAACAGAGCAAGGAGATACTCCCCTTACTTTAGGGCAGTTATGGCAAACCTATGACACGCGTGTCAGAGGTGACACGGAACTCATTTTTTTGGTTGATTTTTCTTTGTTAAATGGCATTTAAATATATAAAATAAATACCAAAAATATGTCTTTGTTTTTTACTATAGTTGCAAATATCAAAAAATTTCTATATGTGACACGGCACCAAGGTTTGCCATCACTGCTATAGGGTGATCAGAGAAGGCCTTCAAAAACAACTTGTTTGAAGACTTGGAGTGGGGTTTGGGAAACAAAAGCAGCTGGCCAGCACAACTCTGGGAAGGACAGCGTGTTCCACCTCTATTTCATCCTTTTCCTTATCATCTGAGTCACCGCTATCCCAACTTGGGTCTTATTTATGATGAAGCACGAAGTTCCCGCAGCTATGCAAATAAAAAAATTCGCTTAAAAAAATTCCTTTATTTAGAAATGTAATCGTGTCTCTGTCGGGTACTGTTTTATTTTAGTTGATCTGGAATGTTACCCGGCTCCGGCCTAAAGTGGTCTGGGGGGACCTCTCCTCCTGTTAGCCTTACAGCATCCGGCACCATTGGACTGATGTCTGTGGACGCGTAGCGAGACGTAAGGGGGCGCTACAGCTCCGGCACTAAAGTCGCCCTCAACGCAGCTGCGGGCCCAGGTGGGCTGCAGACGCTGGGTGAGACCAAAAGCCTTTCAG
>NW_006295825.1:3529738-3539140 GCF_000327345.1 Myotis davidii | reverse complement strand
AAGCACTCGGCGTCTTTGCCTGGCTCCGCGGGCGCGGGTCGCCATGACGGCGGCTGTGTTCTTCGGCTGCGCCTTCATTGCCTTCGGGCCCGCGCTCGCCCTCTACATCTTCACTATCGCCACGGACCCGTTGCGCATCATCTTCCTCATCGTCGGGTGAGGCGGTTGCGCTGGGAAACCCGGAACCGGGGCTCCCCTCCCCCGCGGGGGGTTCCGACCCCAGGCTTCCCCACCACACGGCTCGACCTTGGGCTTTGAGGGGAAAAGGGTGGAGTCGGGGAGAGCCGAGACCCGCCTCTGAGGGTCGGCAGGAGAGGCACGAGAACTCCCGTCCCCCGAGGCGGGCTCGGGGGAAGTAGCTCGCACTGTGGGTCTCAAACACCCTGGAACTGGGCTCCTGAGTTTTTGCTGAGGGCCCGTGGGTGGGCTGTAGTGAGTCGTGAAACCACTTAAATTGCATGAAAAAAATGTGGATACGTTCAAATACGCATCTTTTATTTTTCTACAGACGGGCGTCCCAAGTTAACTTCAGATTTTGTCATCCCAAAGGGGTTAAGAGCCCGGGCATCTGGTGCTTTCAAACATCTCGATGCCCGGCCCCTACCCCAGGTCCGCTGAATGGGAATGTCCAGGGGGCGGGATCCAACCTGCACCGACACAGAAACACCTGTCAGTGCGCCTCTTCGCGGGAGCTTGGTCAACACCGAACTCTGGCGGCGACTATGGTCACAGCCTGGTTTTCCTCTGTCCGGCAGCTCTTGCTGAGGCTCCCACGTACCCTACACACTCGAGTCTCACTCACTCGCTCGACACCAGGAGAAACAGCCAGGCTAGGCCAGGGATGCGCACTTTTTCTGGGTCTCTTCACCCCTCACACCTGTGTTGAGAGTGCTGCATCACATCACTTAAAAAGCCATAGAGACTGGGCAGAGGGTTTGTAAAGCTTGTTATAATCCTTAGAGCCCACAGGAATGTTGCAAAAACCAGGCCTGGGAAACTGACTTTTTTTAAAATATATTTTTATTGATCAGAGAGAGGAAGGGAGAGGGAGAGAGAGATAGAAACACCAGTGATGAGAGAGAATCATTGATTGGCTGCCTCCTGCACTCCCCACACTGGGGATCGAGCCCATAACCCGGGCATGTGCCCTGACCAGGAATCAAACTGTGACTTCCTGGTTCATAGGTAAACGTTTCAACCAGTGAGCCACACCGGCCAGGCTGACATGTAACTCTTTATTGGTACTAACCTTTGGTTCCAAAGGGCTACCCACTGAACATTGGTTGACGTTTTAATGAGAGTAGTGAGGGAAGGGTGGAGTCGGGGAGAGCCGAGACCCGCCTCTGAGGGTCGGCAGGAGAGGCACGAGAACTCCCGTCCCCCGAGGCGGGCTCGGGGGAAGTAGCTCACACTGTGGGTCTCAAACACCCTGGAACTGGGCTCCTGAGTTTTTGCTGAGGGCCCGTGGGTGGGCTGTAGTGAGTCGTGAAACCACTTAAATTGCATGAAAAAAATGTGGATACGTTCAAATACGCATCTTTTATTTTTCTGCAGACAGGCGTCCCAAGTTAACTTCAGATTTTGTCATCCCAAAGGGGTTAAGAGCCCGGGCATCTGGTGCTTTCAAACATCTCGATGCCCGGCCCCTACCCCAGGTCCGCTGAATGGGAATGTCCAGGGGGCGGGATCCAACCTGCACCGACACAGAAACACCTGTCAGTGCGCCTCTTCGCGGGAGCTTGGTCAACACCGAACTCTGGCGGCGACTATGGTCACAGCCTGGTTTTCCTCTGTCCGGCAGCTCTTGCTGAGGCTCCCACGTACCCTACACACTCGAGTCTCACTCACTCGCTCGGCACCAGGAGAAACAGCCAGGCTAGGCCAGGGATGCGCACTTTTTCTGGGTCTCTTCACCCCTCACACCTGTGTTGAGAGTGCTGCATCACATCACTTAAAAAGCCATAGAGACTGGGCAGAGGGTTTGTAAAGCTTGTTATAATCCTTAGAGCCCACAGGAATGTTGCAAAAACCAGGCCTGGGAAACTGATCGAGATCAGAGCGCAGACTTTCAACGTCTGGATTTTATACCAATCACTCTATTAATAGATACAGACTTTTTTTCTGGGAAAGACATATTTGCACATCAATGAGCAAAGCATCATTTAGGAGGAATAACAAATATTTCCAGCTAGACAGTGCTTGGCAGATAGTCTGCAGATGTACTTAGTAAATAGCAGGGTCACTGAAGACGAGTGATTGTTAGGGAAAACCCTAAATTCCTTTTGGATCACATGTTCATCTCAACAGAGGAGATGCACCACTGACCCACTGATTAAGAACAGTGGATCCAGAACATCACTTTACGAGCACGTAATTATTTTTTTTAAAAAAATTAATCCTGTACTTATGCTTACGTGTGACTTCTCCCCCTTCTTTCCCCCCAATTTCAGAGCTTTCTTCTGGTTGATATCGCTACTGTTTTCCTCCTTTGTCTGGTTCGTGGCAAGAGCCATTACTGACAACAGAGATGGACCAATAGAGAAATATCTGCTGATCTTTGGAGTGTTAGTCTCAGTCCTTATCCAGGAAATGTTTCGGTTTGCATATTATAGACTTTTAAAGTAAGTGAAACATTTGTTTACCCCTTTTCCCCAGTTAATTTGAAGTATGTTTTAGTAATTTGAAACATTAATGCAGGGTGGTTTTTGAGGATCCATGCCTTCCTGCACAGTTTGTAGCCAAAGGATGAGAACATTTCTAACCTGAAAATATTGAGTATTTTAGCTTGTGGATACTCCTTCCTTCATTCACTCATTCAAAAAATATTTTTTTTGATAATTTACTCAATGCTAGGCATTATTCTAGGCACTGAGAATAATATATCATGATTAAAAGACAGTTTCTGTCCTCGTGGAGGTTATGTTATAATGGAAAGTGACAGGCAACAAATGAATGAGTAATTCATTGTGTATTAGAAGATAATTGCTATGAAGAAAAATAAGCTAGAGAAATAGTCATTGAAACAACAACAAAAACTTTTCACCTTAGAATTTATACCAGCTTCCCTTTGCCACCGACTAAAATAAATAATTCTTATAGAGATTATGCCTACCATTATTTTGATTGTATTAGGGAAAATAAGCGTTCATTTTGTGATACTTCATGTGATTTCATATCTGTAATAGAAAAACACATTTGGAAAAAAAAAAGCTATGGGCATGAGTTCCCCTTTAGGGAACTCGAGGCCAGAAAGCAGGTCATCTAGGATTCATGAGGCCGTCACATGAAACCACTGATTTGAAACACAGCTTGAACTTAGAATCATGTTTTCTTTCAGGCAGTCATGAGATTGGCTTTGATTATGTAGTAAGGTTTAGTAGAATGATAAATGTACTCTTTTCCTTTTGGCACATTAGATAGTTAAGCCACTCCATGAATTTCATGGATGTAACCAAGACAGAACCTCAACAATATCTCTTATAATAACTTCTGGTAATCTGTTCTTGCCAATATGCTAAGCTTTCAATATTGTTTACTGGTTGCTTTAAATATCAGATATTGATATTTAATAATGAAGCAATTTAAATTACAAATTGAAAACCATGAATCCATTGCTTAATAAGCAAAAGTCATATCTTAGAAAAGATTTAAATATGAAATTTCCATTAGTTCATGGAAATATTAAAAAGCAACCAACCGCTGTCAAGGATAAAATTTATGTTTCCACAGGAATACATTATCCCTCCTGGTAGAGGGACTCTCCATGTCCCTCTACGCCAGTGATGGCGAACCTTTTGAGCTCGGCGTGTCAGCATTTTGAAAAACCCTAACTTAACTCTGGTGCCGTGTCACATATAGAAACTTTTTGATATCTGCAACCATAGTAAAACAAAGACTTATATTTTTGATATTTATTTTACATATTTAAATGCCATTGAACAAAGAAAAATCAACCAAAAAAATGAGTTTGCGTGTCACCGCTGACACGCGTGTCATAGGTTCGCCGTCACTGACCTAGTCCTTGGAAGACGTGTGTGGCTTCCAAACCTTTTCCGGCCCGTGTTCTTTTATGTCAGTGGACATGTCCCCTTGGTCAGTGCCCGGAGCCTGCCCGTGCTCCGGACCCAGCAGAGCACCCTGTGATCACAGTGGTGCGGAGGCCGGTGGCCCTTCCCTCTCTGCCTGGGCACCGTTCTTTTCCGACCTCAGCGTCCAAGGCTGCTCTGGGTTTCCTGTCAGCAACATCTTTGGCTCATGTTGGTTTTGCATTTTCACATACGATGATTCTCATGTTGAAGCAAAACTTTGAATAGATTTTCACAGTTTAAGACATGGATTTAGTAAGCCTTTAGGACTCAGGGTATCTTCTTATTTCTTCACAGTTCCCACCTGAAATGCAACTTTTTTAAAAAAAATGTTTTTATCAGGAATCAAACTGTGACTTCCTGTTTCATAGGTAAACGTTTCAACCAGTGAGCCACACCGGCCAGGCTGACATGTAACTCTTTATTGGTACTAACCTTTGGTTCCAAAGGGCTACCCACTGAACATTGGTTGACGTTTTAATGAGAGTAGTGAGGGAATAGAGCCACACGCAGAAGGAATTATGGCTGTCCGTCTGCAGGCTCTCATGCCAGCAAGTTCAGAGAAGCCTCTTTGGCCTTCCAGAAAGAGCATGTTTACTGCTCCAAAAGGACCTTTGGAAATTTGCAAATAAGATATTAGAACAAACCTGTATTAGCAGGAGCCTTTGGAATGCATCTTTAGCAAGCCTTTGGAATTTTGTACAGTATCTTCCTAGAAGATTTTAGAAATGTTGGATGTTATGTAGTTATGTGTTAAAACAAGTTTGAGAATTATTACGATACCTTTATTCATGGCTAACATTTATATAGATGCATTTAAATTCTTCTCTTATGCTACACTATCTTCAAATATAGGAACTCTGGCTTAATCAATATTTTAAGTGTTCCATTGCCAAAGTGCATTTTGAACATTTACATTTAAAGTACGTCCTCAAATTTTTGTTATCTGACGTTGATGCCAAGATGAAAATGTGGAGAGTTTGCACCAGTATTTTTTTTTACATTTATGGACTTGAATCAAAATATTTATCATTGCAGTCTACCTAAGTTTATTTTATGGTCAAGTCTTCAGAACAGTACTTCATCTTGAGTGAATGAATTCTAACTTTCAGCCTAGCAAAGAGTTGCACTGTGAAAATTGGCTACAAGTGGCAGCCCTTTCTATCTTAATTTTTTTTTTAAATCCAAGTTATGATCCTGTACATTGCCTAAAACCTACATTCGAATTTTTTTTTGGCTTGATTGAAGTTTTTGTAGTTTAATTCAATTTTGTCTTATAATGCTAATACCATAAATATTTAGTAATTTGAGAAGATTTTTCATTTATAAAATAAGTTAAGACAATCATTGCTATAATTTCTTAAGAGGCATATTTTTTTAAAATTTCTACAATGATGTATTTAATTTATATGCATATTCCTGTGTACTGTCCCTCTCTTACACACACGTACAAAAAAAAAAAAAAAAGAATCAGAACAAAGGAGAAAGATGGAATGATTTAGCAGTAGTTTTTCAAAGTTTATATTTTTAAAATCTGGCTTTTTCTTTTTTGTTCTTGGAAACTATCATAAATGAAAACAAAGAATTTTCCACTTCAGTGCAATGGTCATAATAAGAACATTGTCCCTTACACCATCAGTCGTGTGTTTTGTCAGGAACACGGAAACGGGTGTGTTTTGTACTTTCTCACTTCCTAATCTTAACATGGAGAACTATCAGTGCCATAGACCTTTCCTCCCACAAACCTGTAATATAGAATGAGGAAGGTTATTAACTTCTGAGTTTATATATTTAATATATTTGGCGTAGTACTTTGCTATTCCATATAGCAAAAATCTTTTACTCATTACTGAGCAATTTATATAAAACAAAAATCCTCCAAAATTTATCGATTCTTTTATACCATTATACTATTCATTTGTTGATGGAGAGTATTGCTGCTATGTTTCTAAGCTTTAATTAGCCTTTAACAACATTCCTGTGACACGTAAGTTTGTTGTTCAGGAAAATTGGACATTTTAGTTGGTTACTGCTCCAGAGAAAGAGGTTGGCCGTCGTTGGCTCATGATCCTACCAAATGGAGAATGAAATGGCAAATTGTTTCTTTTGAGTCTAGAAAAACAAAAGACTCTTTTTCGTTCTGCTTATTACTATTTTGGTTGACCTCTGCATTGCCTTTAACTTAATGATATTTATAGTAAATATAACTTAAGTATCCTTTGAGTCGGGATCATTGTCGCAGAGATTGTCGCCAACAAGGGTTAGTAATAGTGACCACAGTGGAACCGACCAGCCACACCTTGCATTCCTAACACATTTGTGTGGGAAACAGGGAAAGCTTGTGAATTGTCCACAGCAGAAGCACAGATGTGATCCCTCTAAGGATCATTTCTTGGTAAGCAATTTCCTAATCTTTCATTCAGGTATTCATTTAGTTTCTTTTTTGATGGTAGCATTATATTCCCCCCTGATTATTTTCCCCCTGAAGCCTGTATGGGGGGGAGGGGAGGCAGGGGAGGAATATGAATCAAATATGTAAATATGTTAGAATCAGATAACCATATGATTAAATACCCATATAGGAGTTTAGACCATCATTATTATAGGATTTAAGAGAAAGGAGAGATAGTGATTACCAATCATTGGTAAAGACGGTTTCTTTGAGAAATTCCTGCCTGAAATAGACTGTGAAGTGTGAATACAAGTGAGGTTCTATAGAGTGGAAACTAGAAGGGAGGGTGGCAGAATAAGTATAGCCAGGTGGAAGATATAAGGAAGTACCAACACAGCGGGGTTGAAGATGTATCTCTCTGGGAAAAGGAAAAATTTCAGTGACAGCCCTGGATGGTGTCACTGAGTTGGTTGAGCATCCTCCTGTGCATGAGAGGTCACCGGTTCCAATTCCCCATCAGGGCACATGCCTGGATTTCTGGCTTGCTTTCCTTTTGGCACATGAGATAGTTAAGCCACTCCATGAATTTCATGGATGTAACCAAGACAGAACCTCAACAATATCTCTTATAATAACTTCTGGTAATCTGTTCTTGCCAATATGCTAAGCTTTCAATATTGTTTACTGGTTGCTTTAAATATCAGATATTGATATTTAATAATGAAGCAATTTAAATTACAAATTGAAAACCATGAATCCATTGCTTAATAAGCAAAAGTCATATCTTAGAAAAGATTTAAATATGAAATTTCCATTAGTTCATGGAAATATTAAAAAGCAACCAACCGCTGTCAAGGATAAAATTTATGTTTCCACAGGAATACATTATCCTTAACAGATCAGCATTAATCTGTGGTTGTATGGAGCATTTTAACAATAGAATATTATTAAGGTAATCAAAATCTCCCTCTTTCTGACCTCTGCCCCACTCAAGAAACATACAGTCAAACGAAATCTCTGTCCCCTGGTGGTTGTCTCTTTCACAGCTAAATGTTCTTCTCTCTCTCTAAAAAAAAAAATCAATAAAAATTCTTTTTAAAAATTCAGAGTGGTAAATGCCATAGGATATATATATTTTAAAGTTTGGGGGGGTTGACATTGCTTAATAGGATCATATAGATTTCAAGTGTACATTTCTGATTCGAGATCTGTATATTGCCCTGTGTGTCCACCACCCAAAGTCAAATCATTTTCTGTCACCATATATTAGTCCCCCTTAACCCTCCATCCTCTCTCACCCCCTTCCCTCTGGCAACCACCACATTTCTCTTTGTGTCCACGGGTTTCAGTTTTATATCCCACTTCTGAGGGAAATCATATGGTTCTTAGCTTTTTCTGAATGACTCATTTAGCGTAATAGTCTCAAGGTCTATCTATGCTGTCACAAATGGCAGTATTTCATCTTTTCTTATGGCTGAATAGTAGTCCATTGTGCATATGTACCACATCTTCTTTAGCCAGTCATCTATTGAAGGACCCTTTGGTTGTCTCTATGTCTTGGCCACCGTGAAGAATGCTGCAATGAACTTAGGGGTGCATATATCTTTGTGAATACATGTTTTCGAATTTTTCGGGTATATACCCAGGTGAGGGATTGCTAGGTCATATGGTAACTCTACTCTTAATTTTTTGAGGAATCACCAGACTGTTTCCCATAGTGGCAGTACCAGTTTACACCACTCACTCCTAAGCAGTGCTCACTCCCTGTTCCTCCCAGCCGAAGGAAGGAATTGCCCTGCTACTGGTTTCCTCCCCTCTTCTGGCCAAGAGGGCTGGGGCCTGGAGCTCCTCACTGCAGGGCGCACCCATGGCCATCTGAGCTCTCCTCCCTTCTCGCCTTCCCATTTGTTCCCGTTTTCCCACCTTTATGTGCTTCAATGTGTGGATCTTGCAGGCGTGCCTCTATATTGAGCAGGGAGGCCTTTGTTGAGTTATGGTTGATCAACTTTAAGTTAAAGTTTCAGGGGGAAAGACCAAGGTCCTCGCTCATGCTGCCACTCCTTGATCACCATAGGATATTGAACTAAGTATTTACTAGTCTCAGGAAGTAGTCAGAAGTATTGCTTTTTTCCTGAGGTCTTGTTTACTTACATTTTTCTTATTTTTCTCTTTTATGTGAAGATTAGATAAAAAGTAAAAGTGGGTTGGAAATTTTGGTTGATTTTAGGTTAATTGCAAATTTATAGAGCCACACGCAGAAGGAATTATGGCTGTCAGTCTGCAGGCTCTCATGCTGTTTTGTTTTTTAATGGATTTTGGATTTAGAGTATAGCCTTATCAAAATCTTTATTAAGTGTCTGGATTTTGAAGTATTGCATGTATTTTCCTGATATACTACTTTTTCTTTAAAAAAATTATCTGTGTGGTTTTATTTTAGAAAAGCCAATGATGGTTTGAAGACTATTAATCCAGATGAGCCAGCACCTTCTATGCGACTGCTGGCCTATGGTAAGTTAGAATTGCATGGTCATTAAGAAAGAAATAAAATTTGGCATGAAAGCCATTTTTGTCTTTTACATCTTTGTGGATATAGTATTTTATTGCTGGCTGGTCTCTTGGTGTATATTGTTTATTTTTCTAGCTTTTCAGGGCCCTTATGTAAAGGGGGAAATGATTGCAGGTGACGTTTATCTGTGTGTCCATTAAATATTAGCCAGGTTTGAAAGTTAAGTTTTTAAGACTCTAGTTAACTAACAATTTCTAAGTGAGATTACTGTTACCTACTCTGGCTGGTTACCATGACTTTGGCTGGACTAGGAGGACTCATTATATTGCTATAGTTAATACCTCATTATATTGCTATAGTTAATACCTCTGCGTATTTTTTAGAATTATGTTGTGTGTGTTCTTTTTGGGGAGTGGGAG
>NW_006295825.1:3522830-3529708 GCF_000327345.1 Myotis davidii | reverse complement strand
AGAAACATCAATGTGAGAGAGACACATCGACTGTGCCTCCTGTACACACCCTGATTGGGGCAGGGAGCAAATGGCAACCCAGGTACATGCCCTTGACTAGGAATTGAACGTGCGGCCTTTGGTGCTCCGGTCGATGTTCTAACCTCGGAGCCACACTAGCCAGGGCTAGAATTACGTTTTTAAAATTGGATCTAGGTGTGTAAGTTGAATCGGCCAGTTTGGCCCAGGGATCACTTCTTACACTGCAGTCACACTTAAGTACAGTTCCTAGCTCTAAGCCATCACACTTAGACTCTGTTATAACTAAAGCCAGAGCTTCAGCATCTATCCTTCCCCATTTCACCTGTGGCTTCTGTCTAGATCTTTTTCATTTCTCTGCTACATCCCACTAGTCATTCCCTTTCCTCATCTCACTCGATTCATCATTTAGCCAAGCACCTGCCTCTTCTGAGCCGGCTTTCCACTGTTTCCCCGATAGCATGTGCACCTTTTCCCCTTCCACAAAATAGTCTTTCCCAGTCCTTGGAAATTTGAAGACAAATCATAGCATGAAAGGGTTTAACAGTGTTTTTTCTGCCTCTTTAGTTTCTGGCCTGGGCTTTGGAATCATGAGTGGAGTATTTTCCTTTGTGAACACCCTGTCTGACTCCCTGGGGCCAGGCACAGTGGGCATTCATGGAGACTCTCCCTACTTCTTCCTGAATTCAGGTATGTGCCAGGTAGCTGTGAATGCTTAAGCTTCTGATCTAATTGATCAGCCTGTTGGAGTTCCCTGGCTTAGGAATCCAAGTGAATAGAAATTTATGTTATATTTTCTAATAGGCACCACAAAGTAAAGGATAGGAAAATAAAAATTTTGAGAGGGAGAGATCACACAAAGAACTTGTATGCATACATGCGTAACCCATGGACTCAGGCAATAGGGTGGTGAAAGCCTGGGGCGGGCTAGAACTAGAACATTAGCAAGGACTTACAGTCCCTTGTTCCTCATCACTCCTTCCTCGCAGGTAACCTGATTCTGTTATTAATTTCCTGGTTTAATCAGGTTTGAAAGTCAGGTTTCTAACATGTATATATGTTTTGTTTTGAAAGTTTTACCTTCATGTACATATCTGAAAGAAAATTAATGTTTCGTTTTCTTGCCTTTGAACATTTAAAAATAAATCATACTATATTTTTTAAAAAGAAATTGAGCGGAAAAATGATAATAGATGAGTTGACTTTTTAAACTCAAAGATGCAGTATAAAAGGACCAATTCATTTCAAGGAGCTTTTTTTATCCACAAGATAAAAATTGTCATCATGATGTAGTGATCACATTTGAGAGTTGGTGATGTACATAATTAACATAATATTTCTCCTTAAAAGAATATTTTAAAAGTACTTTTTAAAAAACTCACCATATTTTTTTTTTATCCACACAAGTTATATCATCGAAATAACATTTCACACATTTTTCAAATTAAATCATTATTTATTGTCTACACTGAGGTAATTTCTATCCTCAAGGAAGTTACCCTTTATAGGAAGAACAAGACTAAAAAATGATTAAGCTTTTCAGTATAGCTTAATAATAGAAAAGATATACAGAGGTATGACTAAATTTAAAAAAATATTGCTGCAGAAGTTTAGAGACATTCTGCATGTTGTAGTGACCCCAAACCCACTGGACACTTGTTCACCATTTTGATGCAGGCCTGGGCATCTCCTACCTTAATTACTATCACCAACCTCCACTTTCCATGTGAATCCATCCTGTATGCAGCCACCAAACTATATAAAAATGTGTCATGGTTTCCCGAGGTCTGCAGGATAAAGTCAAGGCCCTTAGCATCTGGCTACGTGATGAGGATGGGAAAGTGCATTAATGGGCCATACTTATTTAGTGGTGCTTCCAACATAGCAAATTATCTTTTTAAAACATTCCATAATTAGAATATTTTTTTAATGATTATAGTACTGAGTGTCAGTTTCTTAGAGTAAATGTAATATTAATAGCTAAAGTATGTTAGATTCTAATATAAAAAAAACAAAACATAATCAGGAGATTGTGTTACTGCAACAGTTTTCTATATTTTCTTAAATTGTCCTGTTGGCCCTAACTGGTTTGGCTCAGCGGATAGAGCGTCGGTCTGTGGACTGAAAGGTCCCAGGTTTGATTCCGGCCAAGGGCATGTACCTTGGTTGTGGGCACATCCCCAGTAGGAGGTGTGCAGGAGGCTGCTGATCGATGTTTCTCTCTCATTGATGTTTCTAACTCTCTATCCCTCTCCCTTCCTCTCTGTAAAAAATCAATAAAATATATTTTTTAAAAAATTGTCATATTATACTGCTACATCAGTAACCTTTGGATATGAAATAGTGTTCTCCTAAGGCAGCGGTTCTCAACCTGTAGGTTGCGACCCCTTTGGCGGTCAGACGACCCTTTCACAAGGGTCGCCTAAGACCATCCTGCATATCAGATATTTACATTACGATTCATAACAGTAGCAACATTACAGTTATGAAGTAGCAACGAAATTAATTTTATGGTTGAGTCACAACATGAGGAACTGTATTTAAAGGGCCAGAAGGTTGAGAACCACTGTAAGGGAGCTTACTTTTCTGCCACCTTTTTTCACTAGAGGGTGCTAATTCACTGTAGTGAGTTAGGCGGTTTTCCTAGGACTAGCTTTCAGTTCTTTTGGGAGAAGGTAAAAGAAAACATATGCTAGCAATTTGAGGATTGTATTTGTAATTTCTATAAATTCACAGAAAATTTTAAAGAAAATATTTGTCTGGCTGGCGTGGCCCAGTGATTGAGTGTCGACATATGAAATAGGAGGTCATGGTTCGATTCTTGGTCAGGACACATACATGAGTTGCAGGTTCGATCCCCAGTGTGGGGCGTGCAGGAGGCAGCCGATCAATGATTCTCATCATTGATGTTCCTATCTCTCTCCCTCTCCCTTCCTGTCTGAAATCAATAAAGATATATATTTAAAAATAAAATAAAATATTTTAATGTCTAAGTGAGGATGGCAGGCTGACCTGCTGTGAATATGGACTTGTAGAGTGAAAGAACAGCTGTTACTTTATCATGTGCAAGAGTTTCTTATTAGTATAACACTGTTCTTTGTAGCATAAACATTTAAGAAATTGCCTTTTATCGTATTTTAAAATAACTCCTAATTTGTATATATTTGCGTTTGTTATTTATGATTGTCATTGTTACCATTTATTTAGCATGAGCCCATTTTGAATTCTTCAGTTAGATCTATAAGTTTATATGTTGTTTAACATATTCCATTACAAATAAGGAATATGGGGGCCATTAATTAGTATACCTATGTTAGTATAAGATATAGATTATATGATAGCTATATGTACGTAGGTTTTCAAGTTACAGGTAGGTATAATTTATAAATAACATATATATGTATAAGTTCTTTTTTATTTGTAATTGTGTAGTAGGCTAGCATTAACTTGGTAATGCCATATAGAGGCAAAAGGATGGGAATTTGAGTCCTAAGCTCAACTATTATCCTGGCTCATTAATTTCGTATTCTGAACAAGTCCATTTGATCATTTCAAAAATAATTATTAAGCACTTTTATTCAATAGGAGTTATACCAGGCTATGAAAATACAGCCCAGTAAAGGTAGCAGGGAATAAAGACAACAGCTAATTATAGTAAAGTGCGATAGACACTATGATGAGGAAGACCTATAAGCACACAGAACACAAGCTCTGACCCATGCTCAGATGCTATTGTACTTCTCCTTTGTAGTACTTATTGAAGTTATATTAGTTGGTAAACTGTGTAGTTATTTGTTTAGGTCTTTCTCTCTAAGATGCTAAGAACTGTCTGTCTTGTTCACTGCAGTATCCTCAGCACCTTGTGGAATATTTTGTTTTTAGGTAGATCCACAAATATTTATTTCATTTCGTAACTTTATCTTAATTTTTTTTAAATATTTGTATTGATTTCAGAGAGAAAGGGAGAGGGATGGAGAGATAGAAACATCAATGATGAGAAAGAATCATTGATTGGCTGCCTCCTGCACACCCCACACTGAAGATCAAGCCTGCAACCTGGGCATGTGCCCTTGGCTGGAATCGAACCTGGGACCCTTTAGTCCACAGGCCAGTGCTCTATCCACTGAGCCAAACCAGCTAGGGCTGTCTTTATTGTTGAAAGTATTACAGAGGTCCCCTTTTTTTCCCCATTGATCCCTTCTAGCCCATATTTGCCCCCCTCCCCAGGCCTTCACCATACGAGGCACAGCTTATGGAGGAAATGATATTTTAGTAGAGAATTAATTGAGGAATACAGTCATGAACTCAGAATGGATACTAGGTTCTGAGAAATGTGTCGCTAGGCAGTTTTGTCCTGGTGTGAATGTCACAGATTGTACATACACCAACCTAGATGGTGTAGTGTGCTACACACCTACGTTATATGGTACAGCCTAGTGCTCTTTGGCTACAAGCCTGTACAGCATGTTCTTGTACAAAACAGCAACAGATTAAATCAAGCACAAGAGAAAATGATACAATCAGGAGATACGGTAAACATGAGAGGTCTGAGGCTGCTGCCGGTGCAACATGGCACAGAAAGATCACCGTGCCTTTCTGTAGGAGAAATCAATATGGTCCGACCACATATGGAATATTGTGTTCAGTTGTGAGCATTATATTTAACAGGAATACTGAAGAACTAAAATTGGTGTAGGACATTGTCATACGGTGAATGACCTAGAAGCTGTGTCTTATGGAGTATGATTGAAGGAAGGAGGAATATTGAGCTTGAAGAAAAATGAAAGTGTGAGGAATGTGGGAGATTCCATTTTTGTTCCAATTTGTCATTTCTCTGTAATAGAATTATACAGCCACATCCTTGCCTGGCCTCATGGTGGCCGGGATGTACTTCCCTGCCCCTGACTTTGAGCTCACTCATGTGACTTGCATTGGCCGATTAGTGGGTGTGATGTAAGTCGGAGGCTTAAAAAGCACTGGTATGGTTGGCCTGCCCTCTGGGGCTCTGCTCATGTGCCATGAAAACAGGCCTCACCATATAGGTCTCAGATCTACAACTCAGCAAAACATCATAGTCAATGCCCATGTAACCTGGACCCCAGAATGAAGATGTATAGAGCAGACCTGAGCCCAGCATGCAGTGGGGAGCCAAACCCAGCAGCCTGCAGCAGAGCTGCCCAGCGGAACCCAGCCTTCATTAGTCAACTTCAGACCAGTGAGCATGAGAATAAATCCTTGTTGTAACCCAGTGAGTTTTCTCATTTATTCACTTTCACAGTATTTTAAAGTATAAGCTCTCCAATGTGGCAGTTTATTAAATGTTTGAATTTTTATTTTATTTTTTATTGAATTTATTGATGTGACATGGGTTCACAAAACCATATAGGTCTCAGATCTACAACTCAGCAAAACATCATCTGCACACTGCATCGTATGCCCATGACCCAAAGCAAAGTCTCTTTCTATCTCCATTTATCGCCCCTTTGCACACCTCCACCTACCTCCAACCCAGTTCCTCTCTGGCTATCACCACACTGTTGTGTGTGTCTGCGTGTTACGTAATGTTTTTTAAATCCCTTCACTTTCTTTCATCCACCCACTCTAACTCCCTTTCCTCTGACAACTGTCAGTCTATTCCATGTATTCATGCTTCTGTTTCTATTTTATTTGTCTATTATTATTCTATAGATTCCACATATAAGTGAGATCAGATGATACTTGTCCTTCTCTGATGGGCTTTTTCACTTAGCATAATAATCTCCAGGTCCATGCATGCTATATAGCAAAAAGTAAGATTTCCTTCTTTTTTTTTTTTTTTTTTTTTTTACATCCAAGCAGTATTCCATGTGTAAATGTACCACAGCTTTTTTTTATCCACTTATCTACTTGGGCTGTTTCCAGATCTTGGCTATTGTAAATAATGCTGCAGTGAACATAGAGGAGCATATGTTCTTTCAAATTAAGAGTTCCAAGTTTCTTTGGATATATTCCGGAAGTGGATTGTTGGGTCTTAGATTATATTCTTAGAAGTGGGATCCTGAGTCAAATCACAGTTCCATTTTTAATTTTTTGAGGAAACGACACATTGTTTTCCATTGTTGTTGTACCAGTTTGCATTTTCACCAGCAGTGTACTAGGTTCCCTGTTCTCCATATCCTCAACCAGCTTGTTGTTTGTTGGTTTATTGATGGTAGCCATTCTGGCAGGTGTGAGGTGATACCTCATTGCGGTTTTAATTTGCATCTTTCTGATGATTATTGATGTTAAGCATTTTTTTCATATGTCTATTGGCCGCCTGTATATCCTCTTTGGAGAAGTGTCTATGTAGATCCTTTGCCCATATTTTAATTGGGTTGTTTGTTTTCTTGGTGTTGAGTTTTATAAGTTCTTCATAAATTTTGGATATTAACCCCTTAACAGATGTATCATTGACAAATATGTTCTCTCATTCAGTGAGTTCCTTTTTCATTTTGTTAATGGGTGGTTGTCTTTTTGCTGTGCAAAGCTTTTTAGTTTGATTTGGTCCTACTCATTTTTTTCCTTTATTTCCCTTGCCCAAGGAGACATAACAGCAATAAATGTTTAGATTTTTAAATGAAAGTTCCTTAAAAGCAAGACTCTCTCAAATAACTACATTACCAATTGCAAAGTGGTAGAAAAAAATACAGCATCTATTAATCACATGGACAAAATGATAGGCCACAGAGATTAATCTGCAATTTTTACTCTTTTCTGAATTTATTAGAATGTTAATCCTATGTAATAAAAGGCTAATAGGCAAATAGACTGAACAGTGGAACAACCTGTCACTATGATGCATACTGACCACCAGGGGAGCTGCCCCCTGGTGGTCCGTGTGC
>NW_006295825.1:3522384-3522676 GCF_000327345.1 Myotis davidii | reverse complement strand
ATTTTTAAATGAAAGTTCCTTAAAAGCAAGACTATCTCAAATAACTACATTACCAATTGCAAAGTGATAGAAAAAAAATACAGCATCTATTAATCACATGGAGAAAATGATAGGCCACAGAGATTAATCTGCAATTTTTACTCTTTTCTGAATTTATTAGAATGTTAATCCTATGTAATAAAAGGCTAATAGGCAAATAGACTGAACAGTGGCACAACCTGTCACTATGATGCATACTGACCACCAGGGGAGCTGCCCCCTGGTGGTCCGTGTGCTCCCAAAGGGGAAGTGC
>NW_006295825.1:3506208-3522136 GCF_000327345.1 Myotis davidii | reverse complement strand
CGCTGGGTCTCTAGTTTCTTATAATAAATGATCACAGCTAATTGCACTGGCTATGACACAAGAATACTCTATATGCTGTACTATGTTATCAATTTTATCATTAAACTAGAGGCCTGATGCATGAAGATTCGTGCAAGAATAGGACTTCTTCCCCTGGCTGCTGGCACCAGCTTCCCTCTGGCACCCGGGACCCGGGTCTTCTCTCTGGCTTCTGCCTTCACTCTGGCTGGAGCTGCCTTCCCCCTTCACTCGCCGCCCTCCTGTAGCTTACTCCACCCCCTACCCCAACCCCCTCATAGCAGGCGTCTGGCCCCGCCCCTGCCCCCGGCCACTCAGTGCCTGCGTACCTCCTTGACGCCCACAGGCCCACCATCTTTGTTGAGTTAATTTGCATAGTCACTCCTGATTGGCTATGGGCATTGCGGAGAGATGGTCAATTTACATATTTGTCTATTATTAGTGTAGATGTATGTTTTTATTACATCTGTCATGTAATAGTCTGTTTTCAAGCTGCTCAAATAACAGAATGGAAAACTGTACTTCTGGGAAGTCCTTTCACTAAACCGTGGCCTATTGTAGTCTCTAGTAGTCTGTGATATACTATCAAGTATGCAGAGCACAAGTAGCCCTCTCAGTTGTTGCACTTCCATCCTTTCTGTTGCTCAGGTCAAAAACTTTGGACTAATTCCCAACTCTTCCCTTTGCCTCCTAGCTCACATTCAGTCCAACTACAAATCTTATCTCCAATTTCTATTAAAATCTCACCACAGTTCTTATGGGCTTGCTTTTGCTTTACATATGACAGGAGGAATAGATGGTTTGAGGGCTAGTTTGGAACAGACATTTAAAGAAAAGTTAAATCTGACGGTGCTGAAACTATTCCAGACCCGAGATAAACATGGGAAAGTCCTAGTTAATGTCAAGAAGTCAATCAATGAAGCAGGAATACAAAGTAATGGAATCCCGAGAGCCCACACTCACTGGCTGCTGCCAGGTCCCAGCTTTCAGTGAGCACTGCTTTAGACCCCATGCTCCCACTGGACTGCCAGCCAGTGAGTTTTGATGTGGTTTATTATGTAGCATTTTTTAAAAATATATATTTTATTGATTTTTTACAGAGAGGAAGGGAGAGGGATAGAGAGTTAGAAACATTGATCAGCTGTCTCCTGCACACCCCACACTGGGGATGTGCCCGCAACCAAGGTACATGCCCTTGACGGGAATCGAACCTGGGACCCTTTAGTCTGCAGGCTGACGCTCTGTCCACTGAGCCAAACCAATTAGGGCTAATGTAGCATTTTTGTGACAATAGGTGACTAATAGAGAGTTTCAAGTATTTTTAAATGTGTCACTTATGGAAAGAGTTGACTCATGATTCTTCAAGAGCTTTCCTAGGTCCTCGGCTTTCTTAGCACTATTGATATTTGGGGTCAGATAATACTTCGTTGTGGGGCTGTCTTGTGTGTTGTAGGGTGTTCAACAGTACCCCTGGTTCTATGTACTATATGTCAGAGGTACCCCACCCCCAGCTGTGGCAACCAAAAATGTCTATAGACATTGACAAACACCCCCTGGGGGCAAAATCATCCTAGCTGAGAATCACTGAGTTAGAAGGCAGATTTGGGTTCAGTTTAAGAATGAACATTCTACAGTGACTGTTTTAATGAAACAAACTCCTAAAATGGAATCATTTGAGGTAGACCCTGTGGGATCTACTTTTTCATTGCATAGGCATCTAGATCAAACAACTTCTAAGGGGCTTTCCCCTCACTCCACACTGATGAGCTAATTTGAGGAGAGAATTTCTTTATTTTCAACATTTGCCAGAGGGATTTTAAACATAAAATTATATCCTTGGCAGTCTTTTTGGCTCATAAACATACTTTGGGGCATATTCATAATATAAAATATTAACTGCTACTTAAACACCTGTAGTCATTCAAATTGTTTTCAGGATGTCTCCTTTATGATCTAGTTGATATTAAGAGACAGTACTATGCCTTTCTTATGGACTATGTATTATGAGATGATTTTTAAAATGTCTCTTTAATCTTGGAGAATGTTATTTGACTAGTAATATATGTACATCAATATTACAATAAAGTAGGTCATAAAATTCTCTTACATTTGTTAAAGCAAAGGTTTAAAGTTAAGTCCCTGTTACAGGAAAGGCATTTTCATTTAATTTAGTTTTGTGGCCTGACTTCTACTTGGGCTAGGTCATTAGAGATTGAATCCAGGGAGTTTTTGTAACCAAGAGGGATCGAGGAGTGTCACCGAAACTTGACACTCCAGACTCTTATTTGGAAAAAGAAGTCTGAAGCCCATTGTTAGTCACATCCTTTCTGTTGCTGCCCTCACCCAGCAGCAGCCCTTGGCTCTTTCTGGCATGGTTAGAGATACTCTGAAGTTGTCTGTGCTGGCAGGATCCAGTAGTACGATTAGTTGCTATCTTAGGTGATTGCCTTTGCAAGGGCAGAGAAGTAGAAATCAGGAATGAGAGAGAAAGGGGAAAAGGAAGATATTTATGAATCTGTGTGCTAGAGTATTTGGGGTATATTCAGGAGGGATGAAAGAACCAAACAGCTAAATGTAGCCTCTTAAAGATAACACTGAAACATTTTGCTTAGAAATAGGTTAGATTGAAATATTTTATACCAAGAGAATTTGATTTTAAAAATTATCAGTACAGGAAGTCCATTATCAAACTAGACAGCTACAGTTTCACACATACAATACTTATTAGAATTGTTTATCTTTTTATTAATGTTTCAAAATATTACAAATTATGGAAGCTCCTTTCATTAATCTGGATTATAAGCTAATTTTGATAGTCTTATGGTTAATTTAGAGAATTCTTTTTTACTTTTAAGAATATTAGAACAAAGTAAATTTTAGGGATAGATTCACTGAAGGAACTTTGGAATTTTATATTTAGGAACATGAAATGAGAAAGGTTTTGCAATTAAATGATAGTACCCTATAGATACTCTGTAAATTTTCATTTCTAGTTGGAGTTAATTCCACTTACTAGGGAGAAGTATCAAATGGTATGTATGTATGTGGCAGAATAGTTTAGATATCCAGGTCTCTGTTTCTGTTGGACCTTGAACCAATTATGGAGAGAATAAACAATAAAATTCCAGTATTTTAAATAGCACATTGTAATAGTAAAGACTTATGATGACCAAGGGAGTCAGCCAGAAACTAGTGCTAGCTGAATAAATTAGCAGTCAAATAGAAATGTATGTTGTTTTAATAATTGCCCAAGAAGTCAGATATTGTGTTAATAAGACAGTAAACAGTAAAGGTAGGGAGAGTTCCATGAGACTGTGTTCTTGTTTTGTTTTGTTTTAATATATTCTTACTGATTTCAGAGAGGGAGAGATAGAATGATGAGAGAGAATCATCGATTGGCTGTTTCCTGTACGACCCCTTCTGGGGATGGAGCCCGAAACCCAGGCATGTGCCCAGACCAGGAATCAAACTGTACCTCCTGGTTTATAGGTCGATGCTTTACCACTGAGGAACTGGCTGGGCGAGACTGTGTTTTGTGCACCATGATACCCCCAGTGCTTAGATCAGTGCCCGGCACAGACAGGCATAGATGTAGACTGTACTTTGGAGACAGGGCCAATCCATAAAAGGTATTTTTGGGGGCAGGAAAGGGCCTTGCAAACAGAAATGTGGGCCTAGAATTTGGAAGATAAGTCAGAGCTAAGGATATCTTGAGGATCTTTGTCTGAAACTCACAGAAGAATGCTCTTTTGGATGAGAATGGACTGAAAATTCCCTAAGTTAGAGCATTTTCCAAGTAGCTGAACTCCAGGACTTGGGAGCGTGATTGGCTGGTTTAATGTTCACGGTAACGCATAGACAGAAGGGCCAACATAAGCTGACAGATAGATGACACATTTATGGTGCCATTGCTTTCTCTTGCCATTGGATTGACATCTAGGTTTTAGAAAAACCTTAGAGTGTGAACGTTTGTGCTGTGTAGATTGTAGTTTCTACACTGTCTTTTCTGATATAGTAAACTTAACTCCTGAGTGTCTTCAGTGGTATCAACTCTGCACCATCACTTCACCAGACATCTATCTTCAGGGCAGCTTCCCTTTCCGGGATCATCACTGGGGTTAAAATACATCATTTTAGTTTAGTCAACCTTGTCCTCAGCGTAAAAAATCCCTTTTCTGCTTTAGTTAAAGTATTTACCATCATTTACAGAAAGGATAGCACACTATCACTAGATGTAACAACTTGCTTTTCTCAAACCACAACAGTTAGGTCTTTAAATATTGTTTTGTGTGTGTTTTACTTTGTATAAGTGAAATAATAGTCATTTTTCCTCCCACTCAGCATTATATTCTTGAGATCATTTATATTATAGATTATATAGTATTCCATGTGTGAATATAAAGTACTACAGTCTATGTTTTCTGGTAATGATGGACATTTTTTGTTATTACAAAGAGTGCTGATGTAAAGATACACACACACACACACACACATATCCTTGTGCAAATATATGAGAGTTTCTCTAGAGCAGAGGTTCTCAAACTTGACTGCATCAGAATCAACTGAAGGGCTATTTAAACAGATTGCTGGGCTCATTGTGTCTAATCCTGGGAGTTTGGTGGGGGTCCCCAAAATTTGCATTGCTTTTTTGTTTGTTTGTGTGTTTTGTTAATCCTCACCAGAGGACATTCTGCCATTGATTTTTAGAGAGATTGGTAGGGATGGGGGAGGCAGGGAGAGAAACATTCATGTGAGACACATTGATTGGTTGCCTCCCGAATATGCCCCCATAAGGGCTTAGGGATTCAACCTTCAACCCAGGTACATTCCCTTGACTGGGAATCGAACCCAAGACCCTTCAAAGTGCACATGCTGATGATCTAACCACTTAGCAACACTGGCCAGGGCCCAAGAGGTTGCATTTCTAAGAAGTTCTCAGGTGCTAGTGATCTATTGATTCAAGAACTAACTGCTTCAGAGTTCAGATCTAGCTGTGGAATTGCTGGAGTGAAAAAGAGTGCACAAATTTTTAACTTTAGTAGGTAATGCTAGATTGTTTTCCTACCAGCAGTGTGAAAGAGAAGCATCAGACCTGAATTTTTGCCAGACTGGTAGGTGTTAATTGTGTCTTATTACATGGCCAAAAAAGGGAACTCTGGCCGAAACCAGTTTGGCTCAGTGGATAGAGCATTGGCCTGCGGACTGAAGGGTCCCAGGTTTGATTCCGGTCAAGGGTATGTACCTTGGTTGAGGGCATATCCCCAGTAGGGAGTGTGCAAGAGGCAGCTGATCGATGTTTCTCTCTCATCAATGTTTCTAACTCTCTATCTCTCTTCCTTCCTCTGTGTAAAAAATCAATAAAATATATTTTTTTTTAAAAAAGGGAACTCTGTGTGCCTTTTCTTTTTTTATGTTAAAACTTTCAGAATATGTGGAACTTCACCTTTTAAAATGAAGAATGTTATCCAGGACACACACACCCACAATATTCCACAGAAAAGCTGTATGCGCTAATCAGATTCAATTTCAGTTGCCTCAGAAGAATTTTAGATAATTATTGCAATGTTGAATATTTTTATTCTTCCATTTGGCCTTTTAAAAAAATCCAAGGAGAAATTTCACTTCAGTGAAAACTTGTTTACAACAAAGATATTCCTGCCCTAGCTGGTTTAGCTCAGTGTTTAGAGCATTGGCCTACAGACCAAAGAGTCCCGGGTTTGTTTCCGGTCAAGGGCATGTACCTTGGTTGCAGGCTCTTCCTGGGCCTGGGCCCTGGTCAGGGCTCATGCAGGAGGCAACCAATTGATGTGTTTCTCTCACATTGATGTTTCTCTCTGTATTTCCCTCTCCCACTCTCCCTAAAAATATAAATAAATAAATTTAAAAAATCGATGGGAAAAAAATCCTCAGGGAGAGAGAGAGAGAAACATTGATTGGTTGCTCCCACACACTCCCCTCAGGATAGAGTCTGCAACTGAGGTACGTGCCCTTGACTGGAATTGAACCTGGGACCCTTTAGTGGCCCGGTCGACACTCTATCCACTAAGCCAAACTGGCTAGGGGTCAGAGACACTTCTTGAAAGCCAGATTCAAGTTGACTTTTAACAGGTTCACATTCTAGAGAAGCTGCTGCAGAGCTGACCCCTGGTTTAGAAATGTTGTTTTCCAAGTTACATTTGAGCGAATGTGTGTCCTGGTCCTGCTTCTGTCAGGTGGCAGCGAAGCTCCCCCAGTGGTGTGGACCCCCAAGAGCCTGTGTACCACGACCAGGTGAGGTGTTCAGTGGGCTCTGGCGTCTGCTGTTCGAATGCCTGAGCTCTAATGGGTGGCTGTCTTTCAGCTTTCATGACGCAGGTGATCATATTGCTGCACATGTTCTGGGGCATCATATTCTTTGATGGCTGTGAGAAGAAAAACTGGTACCCGCTTCTTGCAGTTATTCTGACCCACCTGCTGGTGTCAGCCCTGGTGAGTATGGCCATTGTGCTCAAACTGTTTTTTGGAGCTCAAGTCCACCTGTGTACAGTGGTAGATTCCACCTTAAATGAAGTACATGCTCATGGGAAAATGAGGACATTCAGAAATGTTACTTGAAAGAATGGATGAATGATAGATAAATCATCTAAGTCTTACTACAGAAAGACAACTATTAATTTGTTGGTAGATCTCATTAAAGATGTTTCCCTAGTGTCTTTCTTTTTAATGGGTACAGTCAAACCTGAAATAGTCTTGAATTATGCTTTGTCGTGTAACACATCTTAAACAATCTCCATGTTCTTATATTTTTAATATATAAATTTTAATGGCTTTATATCATCACAGAAAAACTGTATTATAGAATGCTTACCTGACTGATCCCTTCTGTTTCTACTTTTGGTTATTATAACGCTGTCTTGGACTTCTTTGTACATGAAACTTTTAAAATATATTGTTCCAAGGAATGGAATTATAAGGTTAAATAGTATGAATATTTTTAAAGCCCTTGATGCAAATTGCTAAAATACTGCCCACGGGGTTGTATCATTTTTACTCTAACTGATCAATAACAAGAATGACCATTTCAATCCCTTCTCTCTGACATTTTAATAATGCCAATTTTCAAGAGAAATGTTTAAAAAGAAAACTTGACTAGATACATTTTAAAATAATTTTGAATGCTTTGGGCCTGACTTTTATTATAGTTTGTCAGATATTTACATCAGAATCATTTCCATCACTGCCTTGTCCAGACCCTTATTATTTCTCATCTAAAGGAGGTAAAAGCTTTCTTCTGATGGTGCCCTGTCTTATGTTTCTCTCCTCCCCACCCATTTAGAATTTGTATCAGGTTTTCTTATATTGGCCGCCTCGTCCTGACCCAGTCTTACTGCCTCTCCTACCAGTGGTACAGGATACTAACGTTATCCATAATATGATGGCAACTGTGTAAAGTTAAATCTTCATCAGAGAAAAAAAAAAGATCAGAAAGAGAGTGGATGAAAATATTAAATACATTTATCTCTGGGTGGATTCTTTTAACTCCTTATAGTTTTTGCCATGTTCTAAGTTTTTTACAACATACGTTTTATAACCAGAAAGGAAGTTACATGAAAAAGCAAATGTCCTTATGAATCCAATGGACCGTTCATTTGACAAATAATTATTAAGTGCCTTCTATGTTCCAGGTACTGTTCTAGGTGAACAAAACAGTTTAGTGACCAAAACAAAGATCACTGCCTTTATAAGCTAGTAAGGAGGAAGGGGCAATAAGCAATAGACATATGAGAAATTATATAGTATCTAGAAATCGGTAGGTACTGTGAAAGAGGAGAAGTGGAGCAGGTTAAAAGGGATCCAGAGTGTGGGAGGTGGAGGGAAGGCGAATTTTTGAATTAGTAGTCAGCACAGGCTTCAGTGTGAAGGTGACATTTGAGCGAAGACTTGAAGTAGAGGTGGTTCTGCAGCTGGTCTGGAGAAAGCATCCTGGACCGAACAGCTGGGGCAGGAGGTTGAGCATGTCTTCATGTAGTTATTGGCCATTTGGATAATCCTTTGTGAAGTGCCTGTTCCGGTCTTTTGCCCATCATTCTATTGGGTTGTCTGTCTGTTTTTTTTTGGATTTTTTTTTGGGGGGGGGGGGTTCTTTATATATAGAATGTCCCAAAACTGTATACACACATTGAATTTGTATCAGGTTTTCTTACATTGGCCTCCTTGTCCTCTGAGCCAGTCTTACTGCCTCTCCTACCTAACACCTCCCAGTGGTACAGGATGCTAACGTTACCCTCAACACGGTGGCATCTGTGTACAGTCAAATCTTCGCTTGGTAAAATATATTTAATTTTCAGAATTGAGCTATCAGCTGTTAAAGAGTGTATACATTTGGGGGGGGGTATCCTGTACTCTTTAAAAGAGGGCTTTGTCAGGTGTATGCATTGCAAATAACTTCTTCTACAGTGTAGTTTGTCTTTATAGTCTTCTGATGTTGTCTTTTTATGAACAAAAGTTATTTAATGTAGTCAATTTTTTCTTTACGTTTTGCACTTAAAATTCAGTGGATTTGAGGTATAGAATTATTCTGAAGAAGAATCCAGAAAATGTTCAATACCTGCCATGCCCACAGATGCCTCTTGAGAAAAGCATTCTTTTTACATAGGTGCTACCTGCAAAATCATCTATTTCCCTGGCCAGAGCTTAGAGGCAGTGTTGACACCTTAGCCAGGGACATATGCAGGCCGGGTGAGTAAGGAAAGTGAGGAGCCTTGGAGGCACACCGCTAGCCTCTGATTCGCAGAGGTGTACGGTGACAAACTGGCCCAATCAGATCCTCCCTTTTGTTAAGCGCAAATGCTAGGCTAGATGCAAACCTATCTCCCCACCTGACCCTGGCCCAGCAGAGAATCCCTCCTCCTGTAAAGGTCAGTTCCTCCATTTGGGTTCTAGACCGAATTCTTTCCTACTGAAGACTTTGCTCCTTTGACTGTCCTCTGTCCTCCTTCACCAGCCTTTCCATCTCTGTGTCAGCTCACAGACATATCTTCATAAAACTTCATTATTGCCTTCTCCCCTCCCAGCACCACCCTCTTTTCCCCTGTCTCCCATCACCGCAGAACTTCTCAGAGTGATCCCCCAGATTGTCTTCACTTCTTCACCTCTCATACTTCTAGCCCAATCTAGTTTCTGCTCAACCACCCCTTTAAAATTGCACTTGTCAAGGTCAAAAAGGACCTTCGTTTCTACAAATCTAATGGGCAATGTTCTTTTTTCATCTCAGCAACCTTTAAAAAGAGTTGACCACTTTTCTGAGACATTTTTCTATTCTGACTTCTGCATCACACTGTCCTGGTTTTCCTCTGACCACACTGCTGGCTCTTCTCAGAGTCCTTGCTGGCTCTTTTTTAATAAGTCAGGCCAGTGGAGTGGTGTTGACACTTCCGATGTGTTCCTGTGATACCGAACAGCACAAACAATTCATACATGTTCTCAGGGCTTGATCTTGACTTTTCTTTTCCCTTCTCTCTGCAAAAGCTCCCTGGGTAACTTCATTCGTAGCCATGGTTTTAAATACCATCTATGGACTGTGCCTCTATATTCCTGTTTCTAACCCAGGCCTCCCCTCTCCCATACTCATATATCTAACTGCTTACATGACATCTGCCTTTTGAAATCTGACAGGCATGTCACTCATAACATGTCCTCTTTGGACTAGATTCTCACCCACCACTCCAAGCTTGGTCTTCCTCAAGTCTTTGTTATCACATTAAATAGCTCCACCATTTATCTAAACGTGGCCTCTCACTGTCCCTCACATTCCATCCATCAGCAAGTCAGTTCTTTCATCCACTCTCCATCTCTACCTCCACCTAGTCTAACTCATCATCCTGTACTCTCCCGTCCAGTACAAAATCTTCCTCACTAGTCTCACTGCTTTCACCATTGCCTCCTTTAATCTTTCTCTGCAGTTTAAAAATCTAACTCAAGTCATTCAGCTCCCCTACCGGAAACACTGTGACCCTCCATTGCACTGAGTGTAAAATCCACGCTCCTTACCAACATGCTCTGTAGTTGGCTGCCCTCCTCTCCGACCTCCTCTCATGTGCTGCCCCTCCATCGCTACACGTGATTAATACTGACTCTTCTCAGGGTCTCAGCTCTCCGAGCTCCTTTTATTCCCTCCCTTAGTCTCCACAAGGCTGGCTCACTCCTCCTCCTGTGTGTGTCTCAGTTTAAATGCACTTCCTCGGGGCCTTCCTTGACCACCCTAATGGATCACCTCATTTTTACCTGTCCTATCACCATCACAATTATAACTGTTCTGATCTGGTATTCATCACAGTTTGTAATTATGCAATTAATTTAGTTGTTTCTTCATTCATTACCTATCTCCCTTACAGTGTATGAACTCTGTCATGATAGAAACTAGGGTCTTCACTATTGAGTAGCCCATTACCTCTCAGCACCCCGTCAGTGTTTTCCAAATCAACTTTTGGGACCGACAGCAGTTGTGCAGGTGAAAAAGAGATGCTGCTGTTCCCTCATGTTCCCTCAAATACTAAGGACTCATACTGAAGTAATTTGGACTTGTCTGGCTTTCTTCCACATTCTAAGAACTAACTGGTTCTTGCACAGAAAGGATTACAAATGGGGTCCAGTTATATAACATGTATCGTCTGGTGGGTATCCCAGTAGGTTCTGGCTTCTCATTACCTCCTAGGGTTGCCATTCGAATACAGCACAGCCCAGATCTATAGGCTAGTGTCTGCTGCCAAGGTTAGTCCGTGTGTTTTTGTGGGTTCTGGTGCTCCCCAGGACAGGTCATACATCGCATGTTTGGTGTTTAATAGCATCCCAGCTATTACAAATATTTCCTATTTCCCTTTGTCTTTGGTTATTCACATGTTTAATATGCTAGCCATTATTACCCATGCTGGTTTATTTTTCCTTTGCAGACCTTCCTTAATCCGCAGTATGAAGTAAGTCTGGTGTCAGCATATATGATCACGGTGCTCACTGGCATCCGGGCATTCTTCGTTGCTGGAGGCAGCCGCCGAAGCCTGAAACGATACCTACTCTGCCAAGACAAGAACTTCCTCCTCTACAGCCAGCGCTCCAGATAACCTCCCAGAGCCCGCACTCTCAACAGTAAGCTGCGTCTTTAGAGGAAGCATAACTGTGCCTTTTTCTAAAAATTCCTCTTCCTGGTGGAATTGACTGAAAAACAAAACTGTCCAGCTGTGATATGGCTTTCATGCAGCAGCTCATCCAGCCTGCACATGAGAGTGGCCTGGTGGGGAAACAAAGATAACACTGGTTTCTGGGCTTCGTGCTCCCGGTGTAATTGGTCTGGGCATTTGGTGATTTTCAAAAGCTTCCTCGATGACTCTGATGTGCAGCCAAGTTGAGAACTATCAGTGTCCAAATAGGAACTTGCTGAGACCACCACGAGTGAATAAGAACCCAGATGTTTAGCTGTCTCCTGACTCACCTAGTGCTGAATGGCACGTCCTAGCCAGCCTTTGTCCTTTCCAGTTCTGAAGTCACAAAAGGCCATGGACTGTTTCCTGTACTTCACTAGTACCCTGTCTTATGAGAACATGGCAGGCTGTGCTTCTAAATGCAATAATACATAGCACTGGAGCACTGTGATAATTTAGCCAAAGTGAGCTATTGACTAACAAGCTGTATTAGTCTGTAGTTTTTCCATTCTAGATTTTGCTTTCCGAGGCATTACATTGTTTTTCAGCATAGATTCAGTTTAACTAAAAACCCAATCATTTTCTGACTTCCTGGGAAGGTATTCTGAAACCAGGAATTTTCATGCAATTCTATGAGTCTTTTCTGAGTGTAAGGCTTTTTCCGGGCCCGCAGCACAGCGGACTGCTTGTTGCTGGGCTGGTTGAGGTGAATCCCATTGTCTGCCTCTGAGCAGCGTGGCGGCTGCTGAGTGATGTCCCTGCGCCAGGTTCGCTGGAACTGGAGGAAGTGTAGAAGGAAAACAAACCAAGAGGGTGGTGTGGACATGATTTGCTCCTGTGGAACTAACCAGCACTTGCCCCGAATGGTGTAGTGGAAAATTGGAAATAAGTTTTCAACTGCCAAATTTATGCTTTTACATAATCTGTCTAATCTGTAGATCTACTAAATGTCTGTGAGTGTTGGTAGCAGATACATAACTCCATTGATAGGAATACCCAAGGTGTTTGTTCAGCTTCTAAACATCGCTTTTGATTTCCTTTTTAAAGAGAAAATGCCATGAGTTGTGCCTTTACTCACTTGAAATGGTTTCCAGTTGATGGCTTTTAGGAAGCTTATGGTGGGAAATGGAGATTTCCTACACATTAAAGTGATAACCTCAGCGAATCCCATATGTGCAGCAGACCATCCCAATGAAACAGGAGCAGCAGTGGCGGGGCTCACCAGTGATAGGACGTATGGAAGAACTGGATAAAGTGATGGGGATTTTTTTTCATGAACATGTGCAAAATGGAAATGTGGCCAGTATCTTGGGCTGCCACTCACCATCATTCTGGGAACCAGAACCTTACCGTTGAACTAGACCTTTTGCAATGAAATTCCCTCCTGTGTTTAAGTTACTAGAATTTCTCAGTCTAGGGACTCAAGAGCAGTTGTATTTCTAGCAAGGCTACAGTCTTGCCTGAAACAGCAATTGCTTAGTCCCCTAAACAATTACAGTTATTCTCCTAAAGTGTACTTCAGTCCTAAGCCAATGGTTCTGCTGGCATTTGCAATTTTCCACCTTAATACGAGATTTCCGTTAGGCTAGAAGAATCATAGGAAAAGCAAGAGATGTAGAGACCAAACAGTGAGATTTACTGTGCAGAGTTGAGGGGAACAAGATTCCCACTGAATTGAGCTTTATTCCTATTGGAACATGGTATTGTTTGATGAACACAATAAGAAAAATACATAGTTGGTTATTGCTATTGACTTAAAGTCTCTTAAATGGTTAGTCTGATAAAGTATTTGCTGGCCCGTAAAGTGTAGAAAAATCTGAGAATGTTAATATTTTTCATACTTGACCTCTGAGGATGTCCTCTGTGCATTGATAGTTTCATATTAAATAAGGAAGCTGAGATACTGTAAAATCTCACTTATAAAAACTTCTCAGGTGAGAAGAAAATTTTCTTTGATGGTGAGACTGTTGTCTTAGTTCAGGAAGTTACTTAATAGTCCTTGATTACCTGTGAATAAAGTAACTTTGTAATCCCGATTTCTTGTAGAATGTGAGCATTGTCATAGTTAGCTTCAGCACTGTTGTTGCAGATAGCCTTAGAGCCTTGCTTTGCCTAATGCCACGAAAGCCCAGAGGGAGTGTACGGTCTTCCTCTGTTACTGTATATATATTGAGATGCAATTTTTAAAAAATTGTTATCTATAATGAGCTTTTGAAACTTGATAGTATTTGGAGAGAGGGAGATGGTGTTGATGTTGAATGTTCTCCACACAGAGCTTCCTCAGTTTGGAGGGACATGTAGTGGACCTTGAAATGTGACTCGTGTTGCCACGTAAATAATAGAGATTGATTTTGTTACTCTCTATACATTTGTATTTATTTTTAATTCATTTAAATTAGTCGTAGTAACTGGAGAAGTTCTGTTACCTCGATCCTGGCCTACCTGTCTGGCAGGATAGCCTCTTTTAGTGCATCGTAATGAAAACATTGCTGAAAGGAATAAATGGTGATATCTGCAGACTGCATAGAAAATAGCTTTTGTTCTCAACGTTAGTATCTCTATTCTCAAGCACATTTACGTGTTTGCTGAGAGTGTCAGATTCATTCATAAATGCTCGGTGTTCTTATCCACAGAGTTGATAGCACTCTCAAGCACTTCTTGAGAGTTCTGGTTTTTTGTTAGCTGTGTTTTTCCTGGTCCCCACCATTCCTGACTCCAGGTAGACAGAGTACATGTCACAACAAAACAATTTTAAAGTGCTTTGCTTAGAGCACTTTGTTTATTGCAATGTTTACATTTCTCATTTTATAAAAGGCTTTTTACTTCATTCTATTAAATATTAGTGTTTAGAGAGGTGGGTATTATCTTTATGTACAATAGGCATCATTTAATATGTTATACTGTTATATATACTTGCAATATCAGACCTTGCAGTCAGTACACAATGCAGTACCCTCTTTCTAGACCTTTATTTTTCAGTGAACAATAAAAAGATTGTTTGGCACTCTTCATTTTCCATGTGTCCTCTTTTTTTTTTTTTTTTTTGAATGATGTATCCTTTGGTATCTATTATTACAGTTTTTGTCCTTTATAAAACTTGGCTGTACATTCTGTTGTTTATGACTGTCAGCTCTGAGACTTTTTTTTGAAAGATAAGTCTTTGTTATCTGGTTTAAAATCATAAGGCCTATTTCATTTCTGTGTGTCCAGAAGCAGTTTGGTGCGTAGAAGTTCCTTGAGATGTGGAGGAGAGTCCTCCAAGGTCCTGGAACCTCACCTTGAAAACTATAATTGTGAAATAGTGAATTTATAAAATACCATGTAATTGTGGCTAAAGATGGGAGTTGATTGACAAGGAGAGTGCAGTTTAGTTTCTACCCAGTGACCCTGAGCGGCCTACAGAGTCCTTTTTCCCTTCCCCTTGGTGAGGAGACAGTGCAGCTAAGAGGTCAAGCATGGCCTTTGCCATCAGAAAGGCTACACAGAGATTTTTGTGCTGAAACAGAAAACCACGTGATGCCTGTTCACTCTGGTTTGAAATGAGGCTCCACGTATATGCTGACTGTGTTATTAGATGAAATAGCCCCAGGGACCAAGGGCTCTTTGCTCCTAACTTGTAAGCCAGGGGCAGGGTGTGTGTGCATTCCTCAGGTAACAGACCAGATTTGTGTACAATTTTGTTGGCCTTTCCACACTGAAATTGTGGCTCTAGTTTAATTGCTGTTTCTGGTATTTAGTTGGGACAGGAGTTTCCCTGTGACCAGCCTCAACACATGAGAAACCTCCAAAGGAAAGAAGTGTATATTTACCTTCCCCTCCTTGAAAATGCTAAGTAGAAGGAACAGCTCAACTGGCTTATGGTCTCGTCTCAGTAAAAGAATTGGGGGGTTGACACACTGTAAGGCAAGCATGTCAAACTCAAAGGCTAACACGGGCCAAATAAACGAGGCATGAAGTCTACTAGTAAGGTGACCATAATAGACTAGGAGCCCTGAGCAGGTCCTGGCGTCAAGGTTTAGTAACGTGCAGGTGGTACTTGTTGCTTAAGTGTGGACGACTGTAAACCCTGCTGCTTCTACCAGAAGTAAAACCATATGTTTTCAGTGCTTGAGCACAGAGAGAGGGTTTACAGTTTTAACCAGGGCTTACCATGCACAGACAAAGGATGACAAAGAAAATAACAGGTGGTAGAGATCTTTGTCCTTGTGGAACATTTAATCTAACCGCCCAGATTAAAACACATAAGTATTACTTTAAGGCAGCTACAAAATGCACTACAAATTTTGAAATAATATAGAAGAGCTCCAATACATAAGATGGTATTAAAATTTAGAAGTGGATGACGGGCACCTGGGTAATGGATGTAGATCAAGAGGAAAGATGGGAACTGAGGACAACCCTGGCTGCTCCAATTGACAGGGTGGAAAGGGGAGGTGGACTTGTCACTGAGGAAAGAAGGAAAACCAGGAAAGTTTGGTGGCCTGAGAGCCAGGGGAAAGTATGTGAAATGATGCTGAATAATGAATAAGGTGAGGAGTAAGAATTGGTGGTTGCATATGAAGATATGGATTTGCTGGGTGACATTGATAAAAGCAATTTCAATGTGGGGACAAATAGCTAAATGGAGTGGATTATAGAGAGTGGGAGATAAGAAAGTAGGCACAGTATATAGAGTACAGATAACTATATAATTACTAGAGGCCTGGTGCACAAAAATTTGTGCACTCGTGGGGGGG
>NW_006295825.1:3493581-3504591 GCF_000327345.1 Myotis davidii | reverse complement strand
CTTTCTTTCTTTTTTTCTTTCTTTCCTATACTATAACAGTATAACAGCATGTTTGTATGAAGATAGGAATGACTCAGTGGAAAGGGAATAATTGATGTTGCAGGAGAGAGTGAAAATACTTGTCAAAGCAAAGTGCCTAAGGAAGGAATAGAGTGGGACATTTTGAGCATTAAAATGCTTATTAGGTAAGTAAAAATGTTTAAAATCAATGACTTAAGCTTCTACTTAAGAAACAGAAAAAGAGGAGCAGGTAATAAATAAATAAATTAATTAATTAATTAATAAAAATTTTAAAAAAAGAGGAGCAGGCAACAGCTAAAATAAGTAGAAGAAAGGAAGTAATGGAGAAAATAGCAAAAATCAGATCAAAAGCAGAAAAACAGCATAAGAAATCAAAATCAATAAAACAAAAATCTGGTTCTTTGAGAAAAATCAATATACTTGGTAAAACTCTGGCCAGACTGATAAGGGGAAAAGAAAGCACAAATTAGAGATATCAGGAGTGGGAAGAGACATCACCACAGATCTTATATCTACACTAATAAAAGAGAAACATGCAAATTGGTGTCACTCCGCTACGCCCATCAGCCAATCAGAGCAACTATGCAAATTAACTCAACAAAGATGGCGGTTAATTTGCATATGCAGGCGCAGAGTGAAGACTGAAGACTGAAGAGGTTTGGCTTCTCCACTGCAGCCGCCAAACCTCAGAGAAGCCAAGTCTTGCTGCGGCCCAAAGGGAGAAGCCTAGCCTCGAGGCTTGGCTTCTCCACTGCGGCTGGACCGAAGGCCTGGGTCCCAGGTGCTGGAGGAAAACCAGTGCCAGCAGCCAGGGGAAGGAAGGCCTAGTTATTAAATAAAAAGGGAATACTGTAAAAAAATTAAAGCTAATAAATCAAACACTTAGATGAAATGGACAAATATCTATCACTAATATACATACAAAAGTCATCAACAATGTTTTAGCAAATTGAATCCAGTAATATATAAAAGGTATAGTACATATGACCAAGTGGAGTTTATCCCAAAAATACAAGATTGTTTTATTTTAACATACAAATATCATTCAGTTCACCATAATAACAGACTAAAACAAACAGGATCACATCAATAGATGCAGAAAGTTTTAAACAAAATCTAACACCCATTTTTTATTTTCAAAAAAATTCTCAGCAAACTGGGAATATAATAAAATAGAATTTCTCTAACCTGAAAAGGGGACATCTATGTAAAACATACAGCTAATGCCATACTTAAAACGATAAAAGAGTGAATGTCTTCTTCACTAAGATTGGAAACAAGGCAAGGATGTCCACTCTTCCCACTTTTATTCAACATTGTGCTGGAGGTCCTAGCCCACTGATGGCAAACCTTTTGAGCTCAGTGTGTCAGCATTTTGAAAAACACCTAACTTAACTCTGGTGCCGTGTCACATATAGAAATTTTTTGATATTTGCTACCATAGTAAAACAAAGACATATTTTTGATATTATTTTATATATTTAAATGCCATTTAATAAAGAAAAATCAACCCAAAAAATGAGTTCGCGCGTCACCTCTGACATGCGTGTCATGTGTTCGCCATCACTGTCCTGGGGCTTCCTACAGCCCTGGCTGGTGTGGCTCAGTTGGTTGGGTGTCATCTCGTGCACCAAAAGGTTGTAGGTCCGAAACCCAGTCAGGGTATTTGCCCAGATTGCAGGTTTGACCCGTGGTGGGGAGTGTGCAAGGTAAAAGGAAAGACTTACAAAAATGTACATGTTCATTGAAAATGTATTTATTAGCAATTAATACAGAATCTTATTACACTCAACGTCATGCCAGACGTTGTGCAAGATGTTGAGAATACAAAAGTGAAACTATGATCCTAGCCCTTATAGAGCATATGGTATGTATCCTATTAGTCTATGTAATTACAAATGTAAGGCCTGGCGATATTACTCACTGGTAGGAGCATTGCCCAAGTGCCGAAAGGGAACGTTTTGCTTTATACATAGTTATTTTTATGTTTTTCAATGAGTATACATTATTTATGTAATCAGATAAAACCATAACTAGGCACTTCCTGATTTTTTTGTCTTTATTAGAAAGTGTGTGTCATTCAAAGTCTTTCACAATCTGATCCCAACCACTTTTTCTTGCCTCCCACCGTCCTCTAGTCTCCCTTCCCACACATTCTCAAACACATCCCTGAGGCCTCTGCTTACCATGCCCCATGGACTCTCAGACCTCCACATTTTTGCCTTTGGTTTTAGTTCCAAACAGAAAACATCCTATTCCTCCGTCAAGGTCCTGCTCAAATGTCACTGTGAAGTCTTTCTTGATTAGACTCAGAAAAGTGGCTTTCTCCACTGTGATTTATTAGCATGTTTTTAAATCAAAGAATAATTACTTATAGTAAGATGCACAGGTTTGAAGTGCATAATTAGATGGGTTTTGACAAATGTAGATACAAAACATTTCCTTTTCCCCAGCTGGTTCCCCACCTTCTGCAGAGGGCCACTGGCTCCAACGTCTATCACCGCAGATTAGTTTCACTTGTTTTGAACTGCATATAATGGGAATAACACAAAATGTACTCTTTTGTGTCTGACTTCTCTCACCCAACATAATTTTCTGAGATTGATTCATGTTTTTGTGTGTATCAATAATTTGCAACTTTTTGCTGGATAGTATTCCGTTTTATGGATATAGAGTTTGCTTAGCCATTCTTCTGTTGATGGGTACCTAGTATCCTCTTCATACTACTCTTCTTTTTGATTAGTGGTTTCTGTCTGTCTCCCCAAGTGAGATTGTGATACCAGTTGTCATTGAATATGGGGGCTCTATCTAAATCATGGCTGCATCCCCATCATGCAGTCTGTGCTCAGCAAACAGTAGTGTTCATTAACTCTTTGCTTCTGAATAAGAAGGTATGAGAAAGTCCGTTGGAAACTACTTTGAATGATAGATGTGAGATGAAAGGAAATGCCTTTTCCTTTATTCATAACCCTTCTGGCACCAAATGTGTGGGGTTTTCGACAGCAAGCAATTCTCCAGTTCCTGATGGATACGCACTGGGATGTTTTACAATTTCACTCAATTCTGGTACTGACCGCCCGAGGTTAGTGCAGACGCCACAAAAGCAAGGGCTCAATTCCACAAGACTCACGCCACTTCAGACACCAATCCCAAGTCCCAGGTTGTCACCTGTATTTCTTTTCTTTCTAAAGTTTCCACATATGCACATAGTCTTATTATTTTATTTTTATTGAACTTATTGTAGTGGCATTGGTTAATAAAATTATATAGGTCTCAGGTTCTGTAATACACCATCGGTATATTGTATTGTGTGTTCACCACCCCAAGTCAAGTCTCCTTCCGTCACCATTTATCTCCCCTTTACCCTCTTCTCCCTGCCCCAACCCCTTTTCCTTCTGGTGGTCACCATCCTGATGTCTGTGTCTACGAGTGTTTTTTTTTCATTGTTGTTGTTTCTGCTTAATCCCTTAATCTGACTAACCCACTCTAAATTGTGGATTCCCATGATCCCTCCCCAAGTCTGATCATTTGTTAGAACAGCTCACAACACTTAGAATAGCTCACCTTTACTTATAATTTATAAGGGACACAGATGAATAGCCAGATAAAGGGGAATATAGATCGAGGCATGGAGAAGGAATTCAGAGCCTGTGCCCTCCTGGGTGCACCACCCTCCCAGCACCTGCCTGGATTGGAAGCTCTCTGACCTGTGGTTTTGAGGTTTATATGGAGGTTGCATTATGAAGGCGTGATGGATTAAATCACTGGCCATTGATGACTGAACTCCCGGGGTCGGGAGTGGGGCTAAAAGGTCCAGTTCACTAGTCATATGGTTGGTCCCTCTGACAAGCAGCACCCTCCCATCCAAGCACCACCTCCTTAGCGTAAACTGAGGTATGGCTTCGGGGCTTATCATGAGGATATTTAGCAACTCTGTGCCAGGAACTGAGGACCAAAGAGCTACTTCTTGGTGTATAATAGTATCATAGGAGATCAATCCACATTTCCCGCAGCGACTAGGAGGGAACGGCAAGTTCCTGATCATGCATGCTCTCCGCAGAAAGCATGTACCATATTCAGGAAAGATTTTCAGATAGTTATATGTTGGGTAGTTAGGAGGGAGGGGAACTGAGATGCCTGAGAGCTGTTGTTGGATGTCTAGGTAGCGTGGGAAACTGGTTTCAGGAGGCACTAACTGGTTATGTCGCCTGCCTCTCCAGAAGAGTCTGCTCCTTCCAGAGGAGCCAGCTGACTCTGTCATCACTGACACGGAGTTGCTGGAGAGGTCTCAGTCCGCCCTTGAACCCAGGGGCCCTATGTTTGTTGTCTTCCTTGCAGGTAATTAAAAGTTAATATTTGAAATGAGTGAACTCAGGCAGAAATAATGACTTTGACTTAGAGTATCGAGAGGTCACATCCAGCCAGGTGAATAGAGATCACGCTGCCTGGGCTCCCACCAAGTTTCTAGATGGACCAGGAGGATAAGCTCTGAATGGACCTGCCAGAACGGGCAGGGTGTCATCTGGCTGAGGGTGGGGGAGATGGGCACAGTGTCATCTGGCTGAGGGTGGGGGAGACGGGCAGGGTGTCACCTGGCTGAGGGTGGGGGAGACGGGCACGGTGTCATCTGGCTGAGGGTGGGGGAGACGGGCAGGGTGTCATCTGGCTAAGGGTGGGGGAGATGGGCAGGGTGTCATCTGGCTGAGGGTGGGGGAGTATTTTTCCTTTTTTTTTGCAGGTTTATTGAGTTATCACTGATATAAGATAAATGGCACATATTTAAAGTGTAAAATTTGAACAGGTTTGACATGTGGAGACACCATCACCACCATCAAGATAATGAACACACCTTCACCTCAACAATTTCCCCTGCCCCTTCGCAATCCCTTCATTTCCCCCTGTCCTCCCCACCTCATCCCCAGTCAACCACTGATCTGTTTCTGTCACGATAGTTTGCATCGTTTGGAATTTTATACAAATGGAATTATACTGTGGATGTGTGTTCCTTCTCTCCAGTTCAGCCTTAGGAAAAGGGAGGGTTCCATGAACGTGGCCTTGGGAACCTGCGCTGCTGCATGGAGAGGTGAGGGCACCCTCCCAGGCGCTGGGCTGACTCCTTTGCTCACTTGCAGTTGTCACTCCTTGGTCAGACTTTCCTGAACAGCGGCCAGGGTTTAATGTTACCAGTCAGATTGGAGGCAGGGGGTGGCTGTTGACTTTCCAGAAATCACTGGCAGAGACGCCTTAGTGCCTTTAGCCTGTGGGATTTATGAGGTTACGGCATGATGGAGATCACAGTAAATTCTATTACAAGAAGGTGTTTCCATGTCACTGGAGCTGTGGAAGCTGTGCAGATCCTAGCACTGCAGGAGCTGTGCGGCCCTGGCTTAGCCCAGAGCCAGAGCCCTGGGTTCGTTTCCCACCTGTAAGATAGGGGCCTTGCTCCCTCTTCCCTGGGTTGTGGGAGTGAAAGTGCATTGAAACAGTCAAAGGTACACAAGTGAGAGGCAATACTGAAGCCCTGGGTGACCTGCAGTCATACTGATATGCTGACCTGGTTGGGATAAGTTGTTATGGTGAATCATTCCATACCACAAAGCACTTGGGCCCTTCTCTCTGCCCAGTCATTCAGTAATGAAAGGGCACGGTGAGGCATGGGACCCTCCACACCTCTCCCCACCCTGGGCCATGCATACCTGCCAGGCCGTTTCCAGTGTGGACATGGATGGTGATGCCAGAACAGTGCCCACGGCACAGGTAACACCTGTTTCCCCGCAGGCAGCCCCAGAGGTCTGGTTTCCTCTCCTAAGTGGGTCTCAAGACTTCTCCCCCCACCTCGAAGGAAGAAGGGGACTTGTTCTAAAAGAGGCACCACTGACAATTCAAGAGGTGCTGGTCCCCTGGGGCTGGAGTGGAGATTGCCTTGTCAGGTGCAGGAATGTCAGGACCGAGGAGATGGGGGTTGGGCAGGTTGCAGTGACCCCTGGGTCAGGGTCCTGCAGCATCAGGTGCCTGGCAATTAACCGGGTGCCCTTGTGTCCATAGCCAGAGCTTCCCCACAAGGCACTGGGACACCCCAGGCTGGAGTCACTGCTGAGCACCTGGGCCCCAGGACGTGGCCCAGAGGCATGGCCAGGGCAGGGAGGGCTGGGGAGCGCTCCTTCCTGAGCCAGGAAAAGAGGTGGAGGGGGCCTGCAGCTGGTCTGAGGTCAGCTGGCCTGTTCGCCTTGGCCTGATTTTCCATCTGCCCTCTTTCCTTCCGCCCTTGCCCTCCGTATCTGCCTCCCTGGGTCCTCCTAGCCTCTGTCTCCCACCCCCTGCCCTCACGCCAGTGTTTGTTTTTGTGTGCAAGTCCTCCGGGTCTAACCCTCTCAAAGGAAGAGGCCAGTGTTCCCCATCCGCACGGCGGCTGTGCTGCCCTGGCCTCATGGGCCGACGGAGCACTGGAGTGTGGTTAGTGAATGAGAGAGACTCCGTTTATTTTATTTTCATCAGTTTAAAGTTAAAAGCTGATAATTCAGTTATTTGGAAAACTCTGGGTGTGTTTGGAGCAAGTATATGAATCTGCTTTTTCAACTGTAAATTTTATGAAGTCTAAATATAGATAAAATGTTTTCAGTGAAAATGTAGCATCTGAATTGAGATGTGCTAGAAGGGTAAAATACACACCAGATTTCACAAGTGAGAAAAAAAACCACGAATGAAATTCTTTCATATCAAAATATTGATCACATGTTGAAATTATAGTATTTTGGATCTACTGGGTTACATAAAATATAGTAAAATTAATGTCACTGGTTTCTTTTACCTTTTTTGGTGTGGCTACTAGAACTTTAAACTTTCACATCTTGCATTGTATTTTATTGGAATCCTGCTGGGCTGTGTGCTTAGATTGCCCGTTTAGCTGGATTTCGATGAGGAGGCAATGGCCGCGCTGAAAGAGGACTGGAGTCTCCTCGGCCAGCCCGCCAGCCCGTGGCTCTTGTCACCACACTTGCCGGTCCTCACTGCGGGGGAAGGGAGAGCAGGAGTGGGGGCGGGGGCTGTGGGGGGAGGTGTGGAGTCACTTGTGCTATACCCATCTCCACCCTGGGGCGACTGAGTGAGAACCGGCAGCTTTTCTAAGTAAGTCAGGTACACAGTGATGGCCTGGCTTCTCTAGCAAACCAGAATCTGAAATCTGGACTTAGACAAGAGATGACACGGAGGGTGATAGTGTGTTTTGTAAAAAGAATCCAAAATAAGGTCACATTCAGGCAACCAAGAGAGGCTACCGCCTGCGAGGTGTAATACCTGGTAAAGGGACAGAAGACCCGTTTCCTGTGTTCATGGCCCTTTGGTTAAGAATTGCTCCCTCTTTTCCAAGCATGTTTATCTTTGACTTAGTTTTCAAGGCTCGTTCCCTGATCACTTTAGACCAGTGGTTGGCAAACTGCGACTCGCGAGCCACATGCGGCTCTTTGGCCCCTGGAGTGTGGCTCTTCCTAAGCCTTAGGAGTGCCCTAATTAAGATAACAATGTACCTACCTATATAGTTTAAGTTGAAAAAAATTGGCTCTCAAAAGAAATTCAGTCGTTGTACTGTTGATATTTGGCTCTGTTGACTAATGAGTTTGCCGACCACTGCTCTAGACTTCCTGGCTCTGGGGTAAGCGGCTGGGACCCTGGGCTGCAGGCGCCGCAGGCCTCCACCTGCAGTAGAGGGATGGAGGACCCCAGTGTGTGCGCCTTCGGAGCCAGGTGCTGAGACCTGGAGGCAAACGGCATTGCTGTTCGTTCTGACGGGTCACTTGTCACCCGACCCTGGGAACCGCCGAGTGCCTTGCTGATAGTAGTGCTTTAGCCTCACCTCCAGAAACTCAGTCTCCGGTGAAAAACTTTATTTATAATTTCTCATATTTACAGTGTCTTCATTACAATCATTCTTACAATAAATACATAAGTGCTAAACAGACCTTCGTCACAGTGGCCGACGCTCCGTCCCGGGCACAGGGACAGAGGGGTGCTGCAGACCTTGGTGCTCCCCAAGGGCCAGCCAGGAGGCGCTCAGAGAGCTTAGTGAAGGGGAGAAGAGTTTAAGGTTTGAACTTGAAATGCCATTAATAGTCAATGCAGCAAAATCTTAGAATGTCTATTAAGAAAACAGGTGCAGGTTTTTACTGTTTTATCAGAGGATACTAAAGAAACAAAACGGAGAGACTCCTGACCCCCACTAGTGAGAGGCGACGAAGCCAGGCCTTCCTGTGTGCGCCCCACCCCCACCCCTGCCCAGGTTTCCCTCAGTGGTGACTGGTGTCAGTGGGTCAGTGAGAGCCTGGGGAAAGGCTTCCCAGTCCCCAAGGTGGATCCTCAGGAGCCCCATAAGGATTAGGAGATTAGGGGGGATGTCGCCTGTTGGTTCTGGGAGCCTCTGCTTGCTTCCCCGGCTTTGTTTTTTCTCAGCCGAGAGGCCCAGGAAGCCAGAGCCTGGGCTGTGTTGGGGGAAGGGGGCAAGGGAAACGCCACTGCTCTCACCACCCAGTAAATCTCTCTTCTGATGAAAGCCATTGCCAGGCACAGTGATCTCTCTGTTCTCGTACAAAATTCATCTACCGAAGGCATAGAGAGCTTTTGGCGTCGGTCCCCCTGCTCTGGAGTGGCTGCTATTGGTGTCTGATGGGCCCCGTTGGGCCGAGGCCAAGAAAGCTTTGCCTCGTTCCCGTCGCTGGTCACTGGGCTGTCCCTGCTGCCTCCTGACCAGCATCAGGTGCACTGGCGGCGGCATGGGGGGCCGGCCCAGGCCCCAGCCCTGCCAGAGGCCTCGTGAGCACCCACATGTCCCAGGCGCCGCGGGCTCATTTGTAACTCCGCCAGGCACAGGAGCCATAGGCACAGGGATGGCGTCACTAGGCAAGTCGTGAGAGCAGAGAGTGGGAAAGACCTGTGAGAGTCAGAGGGAGAGCAGGAGGGGAGGAGGACAGAAAGGGACCCGGCTTCAGGAGGACATTCCATGCTGTCAGATGAGGCTGGGGACCCGCAGGCTCTGTGAACTGGGAGGTGCTGACCTGAGAGGCTGCGGTGGGGCCCCTCCTCGGGCCTGGGACTCCCTGGGCTCCTGGGCTCTGGCATCGGAGGGGACCGTGAAGGAGTTGTCTCCTCAGGAACTGCCTTTGGGACTCGGGGGGGAAGACCAGGAGGGGTCTTTGGAACATTCCTTTGGTTTAGTCCCTACATCCCATGCTGCCAGCCCAGCACAGAGAACTCCCTGCTGTCATACTGTGAAATATCTTTTAACTAAGCTGTGGCTCGATCCCGAGGGTCAGAGAAGTAGCCAAGTCCCAATCCCACGAAGGAGGCAGAAATGAAATTTAGGCAAACGGGACAAAGCTCATCAACCACTTTGCTTCTGCCTATTTCCTAGGCTCTTAGAGCGCACGTCTGCTCCAGGAGAGAGAAAGCAACAGCACATTTTCAGGGCTGGCCCAATTACTGATAAACGCTACGGAGCATAAACCCTCACTGCCCTGCGGGCGGGCAGGCGGGCTCGGGCTTCCTAGTCTGACCTTCTCACACTCACAGCTTCCACGGTTCCTCAGACCGTGTCTCCCATGCTCTCTGCAGTCTAGTCAGCGTGTCTGACCCCAAGGACAGGACTGGGAAGATGTCTCTTCCATCTTTCAAAGAATATCCCCTTCCTCTTGTCTCAGGCACCTTGACCCTGTGCTTGCGCGCCCCCCCTCCCCTCCCCACCACCATTGCCCGGGTGGGAAGGTCAGACTAAAAGTCGTGTCGCAGCAGGAGGATCCGAGGAAGACAACACCGGCTTCCCTGAGCCAAGGCGTGAGTCCCCAAAGCACACGAAGTAGAGGGCGCACATGCGCACACGCTGGTGTGAAATCTTGGACAAGGAGCTGAGCTTCCAGGACTTTCGAAACCACACCTGAGTGAGAGAAAAGTGACGTTCAATGATCACAGCCCCACAGGCGGCGCGGGTGTGTCCCCAGCGTCAGACCTCTTCCGGTCTCACACAGATGAAGCACACAGCTCCGAGTTCCTGCTCCTGGGCGAGCTCTCCCATCCGCGATCGCCCTGGGAGAGGCCGAGCATCAGGGTGGGGGGCACCCAGGTAGAGGCCCCCACGGGTCTGGGGTGTTTGGGGGGTGAGCTGCGTAGAACCTTCGGGTAGTTCAAGTGTCCAGGGAGCCGCCGTGATGAAAGCCATCATTCACTTTTTTGCCTAAAAGCATCCAAAGCGAAGTCCTCCCTCGGGGCCTGCAGCGCCGGGACCTCAGGCGTGGGCCTCCGCCTCCTTCCGGAGGGCCGGCTTGTAAATGACGCCTTTATTGCTGCCACCTTTCTTGCTGCTGGAACCGGAAGGACACACAGCTCATTAGTCAACGAGGGGAGAGGGGCCGAGCACAGCCTGACTCAGCTGTGAAATGAGGCAAGTTTTGGGGGCCAGATTCCTGTCTTGGGACCTTTTCTATTGGTTTTCAGAGGGAATGGCTGCAACTAAAGCATTAACCAAAATGGGACCTGTTCGTTGTCCAACTGTTCTTTTTTAACACCTGTCAATACTAGGCCTGCGTGTGGGAACCAGCACTCGTTACCACCCTTGCTTCAAACCTTCGACTTCATAGCAGGGTTCCTGGCAACCTCTTTTTTCATGCCAGGAAAAATTAGTTGGGTTTTAGGGGAAAACAATAAACATAACAGTGAAATAGGAGCAAAGGGCACTATAGCTAAAGTGAGTGAAAAATAAAGTTTTCCTTCACTTTTCTTTTTGGATTCATAAAAGACAAATACCATATGATTTCACTTCCATGTGGAATCTAACGAACAAAATAAACAAATAGAATCATACTCATAGGTACAGAGAACGGACTGACAGCTGTCAGGAGGTTTAGGGGCTGGGTGAAAAAAGTGAAGGGATTAAGAAAAACAAACAAACTTGTAGACACAGACAACAGTACCAGGGGGAAGTTGCGGGGGAGGGGTGCGGTGGTGGTA
>NW_006295825.1:3492488-3492789 GCF_000327345.1 Myotis davidii | reverse complement strand
TGAGAGAGAAAGCAACAGCACATTTTCAGGGCTGGCCCAATTACTGATAAACGCTACGGAGCATAAACCCTCACTGCCCTGCGGGCGGGCAGGCGGGCTCGGGCTTCCTAGTCTGACCTTCTCACACTCACAGCTTCCACGGTTCCTCAGACCGTGTCTCCCATGCTCTCTGCAGTCTAGTCAGCGTGTCTGACCCCAAGGACAGGCCTGGGAAGATGCCTCTTCCATCTTTCAAAGAGTATCCCCTTCCTTTTATCTCAGGCACCTTGACCCTGTGCCTGCGCCCCCCCACCACAACACA
>NW_006295825.1:3491094-3492156 GCF_000327345.1 Myotis davidii | reverse complement strand
TTTGGGGGGTGAGCTGCATAGAACCTTCGGGTAGTTCAAGTGTCCAGGGAGCCGCCGTGATGAAAGCCATCATTCACTTTTTTGCCTAAAAGCATCCAAAGCGAAGTCCTCCCTCGGGGCCTGCAGCGTCGGGACCTCAGGCGTGGGCCTCCGCCTCCTTCCGGAGGGCCGGCTTGTAAATGACGCCTTTATTGCTGCCACCTTTCTTGCTGCTGGAACCGGAAGGACACACAGCTCATTAGTCAACGAGGGGAGAGGGGCCGAGCACAGCCTGACTCAGCTGTGAAATGAGGCAAGTTTTGGGGGCCAGATTCCTGTCTTGGGACCTTTTCTATTGGTTTTCAGAGGGAATGGCTGCAACTAAAGCATTAACCAAAATGGGACCTGTTCGTTGTCCAACTGTTCTTTTTTAACACCTGTCAATACTAGGCCTGCGTGTGGGAACCAGCACTCGTTACCACCCTTGCTTCAAACCTTCGACTTCATAGCAGGGTTCCTGGCAACCTCTTTTTTCATGCCAGGAAAAATTAGTTGGGTTTTAGGGGAAAACAATAAACATAACAGTGAAATAGGAGCAAAGGGCACTATAGCTAAAGTGAGTGAAAAATAAAGTTTTCCTTCACTTTTCTTTTTAGATTCATAAAAGACAAATACCATATGATTTCACTTCCATGTGGAATCTAACGAACAAAATAAACAAATAGAATCATACTCATAGGTACAGAGAACGGACTGACAGCTGTCAGGAGGTTTAGGGGCTGGGTGAAAAAAGTGAAGGGATTAAGAAAAACAAACAAACTTGTAGACACAGACAACAGTACCAGGGGAAAGTTGCGGGGGAGGGGGGCGGTGGTGGTAAAAGAGGTTAAAGGGAGGATAAATGGTGATGGAAGGAAACTAGACCCTGTGGGGTGAACCCACAATATTCAGATGATGCATTACAGAATTGTACACTTGAAACCTATTAACCAATATAACCCCAATAAGTTCAATAAAAAATATACATATAAGAAAAGAGGACACACCAGATGTAAAGATCTTGGAAGACAGCCTTGCTGCTTA
>NW_006295825.1:3486432-3491053 GCF_000327345.1 Myotis davidii | reverse complement strand
CAACAAGAGCTTTGTCCAAGGTTTTAGCCACAGCAGCAAGGCTGGTGGAACCTCCAGCACAACGACCCTTGTACGACCAGCATCTCATGCAAAGGAGGCCTGAGCCAGGGGTGTTGGTACTGGGGCAGGGGCTCTTCTCTGTGCAAGCTGCCTTCCCAGAGAGTCATCCTCAGGGACACATACGCCACCCACTCCTACTTCAAAGCAAAACCAGCTCACCTCTTCTTCCTTCTGAAAAGCCAGATGAATACTGCCAGGATGATGCAGAAGCCAAGAATGCAAGCCAGGACCACCGAAAAGATGATTCCTGGGGAAGAGGCAGCAAACACACGTTACATTCCTCCCTTCCCCTTCCTCTCTCCCCACAGCACACGGGTGTGACATCAAATGACGGGTACATAATCATCCACCGGAAGGTGCAATTTCCCCATCTCTGTTCCCAGGTTCTGGCCTTAGCAGGACTGGCTGGAGTACTTAGAGGGGGCCACGTGCAAACTGTGGTCCTTCTCCAGCAGGGGTTCTCAAATTTGCACCAGGACCGTCTGAAGAGCTTGTTTAAAATGTAGACTTTTTTGAGTCCAGCCCTCAGAGACTGATTCCATCTGGGGTGGAGCCCAGGAATCTGCATTTGTATTAAAGCTCCTCGAGCTGATGCTAATGTACGTGGTCCATGTACCACCCTTTGAGAAACCCTGGGCTACAGAATAAGAACTTGCTCCACCTCTGCTTGTTGGGTATAAGGCCCACTGGGATGCCTCTGTATCAGGGTTGCCCGCCCTCCCCCTCCCCCAAGTTCCATTGCACAGTCCTAAACCAGGGGCCCATCCCCAAGGTCACCTCGCCAGTCCCCGACCTCCACAGTGGGCCCAGGCATGTTTTCAGGCAATGGCTTTCCACCATGGCCAACAAAGATCGGAGACAGGCTCTTTGGATGCACACATGCTGTACAGAGTGATTAGGTCTTTCATCAGGGGAGCATTTGATTGGCGGATCATCTTTGAATCAGAGAGAGACTTGAGGGTCAGACCCACAGTGTGAAGGGCGGAGCCAGAGCAGCAGCACAGAGAAGCACAGAGGAGGGGCAGGAAGTGCCGCAGGCCCAGATCACACAGAGTCACAGCGATCACCCGCGGCAGCATGCACGGCCGGCAGCCACATACCCAGGCTCAGTCCTGCGTAGGTGAGGTCTCGCTCTTTGAAAGGGAAGGAAAAGGGAAGTTAACCGAGTCAAGCCGTGGTGGGCATGACCAGTGTTTCGAAGCTCTACCTTTCGTTGGGTTGGAGGTATTAGGCAGGCGGGGTGGAGGGAATTGCCCACCGAGGGGATTCACACAGTGACCCCTCCTTCCGACGTTCTTTGATCACAGCCGTTTCTCTGCTTGGGCTGGACTCCAGCTTTTCATACAAAACGGCCCAGGTGGCAGGTGAGGAAGGCTAAGCGTCAGTGTCTACTTGGCAGGCTGCCACCTGCCTCTCTGGTACCCGCCCCTCTTCCTCAGCAAGGAGCCGGCCATGTCAGGCTGGCGGGGCTGGCAGAGTGTAGCTGGAACCTGTCCCCACACTTCTGCTCCGTCCCCAGCCAGTCTTGTTGTCCTGGTCTGGTTCTATTATTCCTCTGGCCCCACTGGATAAACGAGAAACTCCTCCATACCAGCCTCCCTTCTGTGCCAGGTGGGACCAGGGGAGTGTGGCTTCTCTTAGCAGTTATTGTTGCAGATAAATGGGGCGAGTTGGGTGTCCTCAGTGGGGCTGAAACAGTGCCCAGTGTCTAAGGTGAAATCCTGTAGTCAGCCTATGGGGGACCTCCCCGGGGAGGGGCATGGTGACTCCATCTGCTTCCCTAGGACAGGGAGCCCAGTCCTGAAGCCTCGGGGTGCCCCAGCCTGCTCCGTCCAGTTCTTAGAACCACTCATCCTCCTCCCAGCAGGGCCTCCATCCAAACCCAGCCTCTGCTTACACACCCCTCTGGTCTGGTGGCTTCTCTGATTCAGGAGGAACTTATGGCCTGTGTGTGTGGATGTTTGTTCCAGTTCACAGTGGAGGCAGGAGTTGTGCAGGAGGTGGCTACCCAGCCTGACACTAAGGCACTGAGACCCTGGGCGAGCCCTGGCCAGGTGTGAAGGGCCAGCAGAGGGCCAGACCCTTACCCTGGGGTCACTTGACACCCTAGGGAACCAGACCCGAGACAGCCGGTGAGGTTCTGCTCACGCTTTCTGCCATGTGACCAGCACTGGGCTGATTCCCACGGAGCCGCCAGCCAGTGTCCTTTCCTGCTATTCTGCAATCTCATAGTGAGTCTGCAGCCTCCTGGGCCAAGGCCGGCCCTGGAGTCTCTGGTCTGACTTCCCAGGTGGTCCCGGGAGTTGTAGGGATGAATGGCAGGTGTGGTGAGGAGCTGTCCTCAAGCACAGGGGGACCTGCTCTCTGGGCTCTTACCAGCCACCACCGGTAGCCCATGGCCTCCCAAGTGGCTCCCCGGCCTGAACACAGGGCCCGTGTGTGGCCTGGGAGGCACTCACACACGGCTTTCCCCTGGGAGCGTGTCGTGTTTGTGCAACTCATGCTTGTTCCTGCTCTGCTCCGGCCTCTGCTCTCAGGAATTTGGTATTGGGTGTGTTTTTCCTTTTAAGGTACCTGGAGGTAACCAAGGCCTCTAGGATCTTAAAAACAACCACCACCCAGAAAACCCCCAACTAGTCATGGTTGTCTTTCTAGGCCTTTCAATGAAATACACCTTTGTTCTTTGTTCCTAAAACTCCAGATGCCTGTGGTACCAAACTAGTTCTCACCACATGAGACTATAACCAGGAAGCCTGACCACTTGGCTAAGCCGTCCAAACCGGACAGTTTCTATCATCGTCACCTTCACAGTCACCTCACATGTCCTGGGAGCCACCGGCCCCGACAGCCAACAGGGCTCCGGGGCTGGAGGAGCTGCCCCGCGCGTGGCCTTGGGGACCGGGGCAGCCTGTGGAGGCCGGGCCTCCGGGAATGGGCTCCTCTCAAGAGCCCGGCTTGGTGGCTTGTCTGGAGGGAGAGTCTGCTTTCCCGGTTCCCTGAGCGGTGCCTGTGCTGCACTAGGCCCGATGCACAACGGCCTGATTTCCTCCGGGGCTTGGCCGGGCTCCTTGCTCCAGGGCGACTACTTGTCAGGGCCCAGGTTGTTCCTCCGTGGAAACAGCGAGGGGAGAGCCAGCACCATGACGAGGGGCGCCCCAAGACCGGGACAGAAGCTCTCAGCTGCGACTTCAATGCAGCTTCAACAATGCAGCTTGACTGAGCAAGCAGAGCGCCAGCCACTACGCAAGGGGGATGGGGGCGAGGCGCCACCTCCTCAGACTTGCGCCCTGCAGAAGCCCAGGGCAGGAAGGTGTTGGGATGCCATGCCTGCCTCCTGCCCCACCCACCATCACAGAAGCAGGGCTTCTCTGCAGAGCGGGGTGAAGCCACGGGGCCGGGTTCCAATAGCAGGCAGACACCAAAGCATCTACGAACTAAAGGGAGAGGGGAAGCCGGGGAGACTCTGGGGTGCAGGGAGAGAGCTGTTGGGCAACGGGAGAACCAGGCCCAGAGAGAGAAACCAACGCCTGCATCACAGCAGCCTCTGGGATGCTGCAGAGAACAGGTGTCAAAGATGATGCCGGAGAGAAATTCATCTGCAGATTTAACACAGACATGGTTTGTTTCTGACGGTGAACAAGACAAGCAGTTCCCATCGAAGACCGGTGGGACAGACAGGAGAAACGGAGGCGAACTGGTGGACAGAGACGGACACGAGAGCCCCTGGATGAGAACACAGAGGAGCTCCTGAGCTGCGTAACGGGGGGCACGCCGGGCAGACATGGGGGAGCCGTCCGCGCTCCATCAAGTGCTCCGGCGCATGTCAGGGCGAGCAGAGACAGGGCAATGTGACACTCAGAAGGAAACCACACAGACACAGAACGGGACCGTCACATGCCTCGCCCAGGAAGGTACAGCTTAGAGAGATGGGCAGGCTGCCTGCCACGGGGGCACTGCTACCTGGTCTGGCTGGCTCAGGAGCTGCGTCTTCCACTGGCATCTCGCTGGACCGAGGGATGCGGCTTAACTGCTTTTGAGGTCTTCTGAGGCCTCAAGTGCAAACAGAAAAGTCCGGCCGAGGAACAAGCGCCTCACTGACACAGCTCGCGGGTCCTGGAACAAGCCTACCGTTTCCCAGGCTATTTGCAGTTCTGTTTACTCAAACGGAATTTTGAGTAAAAAGGGATACAGTCCTTTTCAAAGTGTTACTTTAAAGTATGGACGGTTTGGGTAGGGGCCATGTTACCTAGTGAAAATGGAAAGAGGCAGGGAGAGTGGGGGGATCCCATTCCGAACGGCAAAACTCTGCCTGTCACAGGCTCAGGTCAGCGACATGCTAGCCCTCATCTGGATGATGCTTTGGGAAGAAGAGCAAGGAAGAAGCCCTCAGTCATCGCAGAACATCACCGTCTTTGGAGGACCTAACCGGGGACTTTTCCTTATTAACACTACAAAGAAATAATCCAGTAAAGAAGCAATTTCTACCAATAAACCGGCCAAGAAGATACTACGGGATTGCATGAGAGAACTGGTTTTCTACGACCATGATAGGGACGAAGGG
>NW_006295825.1:3464738-3486365 GCF_000327345.1 Myotis davidii | reverse complement strand
AGGGAGCCCCCCCCCTCTAGGGCCTAGGCGCCGGCCAGTAGGCGCGGGTTACAGTGCCAGCCCGGGGTGCTTGGTACCCTCCCTGCTGAAGGAGTGATGGGTGGTGAGACTGGGTCCTGTATCCTCATCAGGCCAGGGCAACGGAAAGCCTGGTAGCATCTCTAGGCAACTCCCTCCCAGGCCTTCAAAGCTTGGCAGCTAAGTGCCCATCTCTAGTTTTTCTTAAACAAATGAATTGATTTTGATGCTGTTGGCAAATTGATACCAAAGCAAAATAAAGATGAAACTAAAATGTAACAGTCCGCCAGGCTGATGTTCAGGAGGGGAGGGGAGGGGAGGGGAAGGGAGGCAGATTGGTTACGTTCTTTCGAACTCATCCTGAGCACCAGGCACAGTGCCAGGCACAAAAAGCGAGAAAGACACCAATGGTCCCTGTCCTCACGGCGCCTGAAGTGTGCGGACAAGTCACTTTTCTGTTTCCGTGCGGTAACAAATCACCCTGCGGCGCACTCAGAGTCAGAGATGGTGCGTGACCCCGGCTTCTCTGAGGGAGACTATGAGTCGCCGTCGGGGGATAGGGGAGACTTCTGGGAGGATATGATTGGAATTGGGCTTTGAAAGAATTTTCCAGGTGGAAGAGGCGAGGGGCCTCCCAAAGGGAATCGTGTGGGTGACGTAAATAAATGGGTGCACACACGGAGACAGCTGCCATGTTAGAAGGGGCCTGGCACCGTGTGGATGGGTGCCGGGGAGACGGTGCTGGACAGGGGAGCCGGGCCACCTCGCCAAGGCAGCTCCAGCTCCCGGCCTGACCCCTTTGCCCACGTCGTTTCTGAGCACGGTCTGCTCCGGGCCAGGGGCTTGTTGTTAGGGGCAAGGTGACGCCCACGGCGGGCTCTCCCAGGAAAGTTGCTCCCTGGGCGTTCCCTCAGAGCCCGGCCTGGGCTGTGCGCAGAAAGCACGCGGTGTGGCGACTGCCTTAGATGAAGGGACTGGGACTCACTGCTCAGCACGTTGATGATTTTGCTCCTGACCCGTCAGCCCCCGTCTTCAGGGGCAGCTGGAAGGCAGGAGCCCCTCTGGTCTCTCATTGGGATACTTTGGAAGAACGGATCCTTTCCCGTCTCATAGAGTTTATTTATAAATAGGAACTTGGAGAAACACAAGGTCAAGAACCACACAGCATACATTCTGGTCTCGAAAAATCAGATAATTAGCCATCTTAGCTTTGCAAGCTTTTGTTCTACCTCTTTTTTAAAGGTTTTCTAAAACTGCCCGGTTTCCTTAGGGTCAAGCGGAATCTGACCGTGCTCCTCCACAGAGATGCTGTGGGTGAGCCCCCACCCCACCCCATCCCACCCCACCCCACCCCCACTGTGCAGCGCTCTTGTCTACCTGCACCTCACCGGCTCCGGTCCCACTGCGCGGCATGCAGTTGCTCAGCGCAGGCCCACTAAAGACAGGATTATAGAAACTTTTTGGCTTCCTCTTGTCCCTCAGTGTTGAAAACAGGGCTAGACAACATGAGTACTCAGGTTGGATGGGCGCTAGCTTTGTCACCCATCACCATCTGGACCCAGCGTCGGTGTCTGAGGCCGGGAAGAGTCAATTTGCAGAAACCAAGAACTGGGCCCCTGGACTGTGACTCCACCCCTGCAGCCCCTCCCTTCCTCACGGGGGCATCTGACTTCCTGTGGGCAGGCGGGCATGGTCCCGGATGTGCTCCTCTCTCCGGATCCTGCCTTCAGGACAATGAGCCTTGTTTTCCCGCTTCAGTCCAGCTTTCCATTTGTGTCACTTAGAGGAGGCACCTCGTAGGAGCTGCAGAAAGTGCCTGGCACACCTGGCACCTCCCCGTAAAGAGTGGGCATTGTGACCAAAGGCAATGACGAGAGAAAACCTTGTACTAAGGGAGGGAGGGGAGTGATGAGGGGATTCTGAGGGAAGTTGCTACCTGGGCAGCGTCTGGACCCCTGGGACAGAGGTTTGTAATCTTAAGGGTGAATAGCTCTCTCTCACCCATTTCTCTTAGCCATGGGCATACCCGATTATATAAAAGAATACGCAAGTTCTAAAAGAATATGGGGCCCAGAGTCCCTCTGGGGTTTGATGGTTTGACGTGAGTAACCCCAGCCTTATTGTTTCAGGGGTAACCTTCTCAATAGAGTCATCACCAGGGCGTGTGACGTAATGCTCTGGAGTCCTGTGGTAGAAAAGTCACTGCACGCTCCTGGGGCAGTAGTTCTCAGCCAAGGGCAACTGCCCCTCTGCCCCCAGAGACATCTGGCCACGTCTGCGGGCAGTTTTGGCTGTGACAGGTCGGGGGCTACAGGCATCTAGTGGGCAGAGACCAGCTGCTGCTAATCCTCAGTGCACAGGACAGCCCCACCGCGAGAATCACCCAGCCCCAAATGGACGGGCTGGACAGCCCTGCCGCAGGGCTAAGTCAGGGTTACACTCCACCCCCTTGAGGACAGGACCCAGGTCCTGTCCGCCTTTCTGAGCACAGCCGAGGAAAGGGCAGGGCCATGTTAAACGACTCCGTCCCAGTGGTTCCAATTTGGTTCAGTCTCAGATCCTCCTCTCAGTCCATGCACTTTCTCTCCCAGAGGATTTCCTTAACATTACTTTTCTCCTGGCAACGTTTTTCAACTCCGCTGTTCCCGATAACTTCCAGAGAAAACCCTGAGGGAACCACACCCCATTGCAAACATGCCTCGGAGACAGTGTGTGCAAATAATTAAGTCCAAACTGCTCCAGGCTCTCACTGAGCAACAGGCTCACCCACACATCTGCAACCCCCACATACCTGCAACCCCCACACACCTGCAACCCCCACATACCTGCAACCCACACACACCTGCAACCCCCACACATCTGCAACCCACACACACCTGCAACCCCCACATACCTGCAACCCCCACACACCTGCAACCTCCACACACCTGCAACCCCCACACACCTGCATCCCTGTCTGAGGCAGCCAGTGTGAGAGGGCCTCGTGAATGCAGTGCCCTGGTTTGGGGCTTCACTCCTGTGGGGCTGCCTCCTCATTGCTCCTTGGTAACAGCCCCGTTTGCTGCCCACATCCTTTGGAAGTGAGAGGGAGGGGAGAATTCTGGCCACGTTTCTATAATCAGCCTCCAAATGAACAGGTTTGCCTTGGACTGCCGTGGAGTCCCACTCCAAGGAGAGAGCTGGGCCCAGCCTGGGCTCTTGCCAGCAGCAGCTCTGGGTGAGCCGGGCAGTGCAGGCAGTAGCAGCGCTGCATTTGGGCCTTGATCTTGACGCCCTAAAAGCTGGGACTCGGTCTGTGGGCTGCTCCCTTCACCACCTGGCGGTCTACTGAAGCACCCAGCTACACCCCCGACGGCACTGCCCACTCTACAAGCGCCAGCTTAGACCTGAGCTGGTCTAAGAAGATGGCTAATTACTCCCCATGCCACAGCGTATCGTTACAAGTGGGGGTTACTTTGGGATGCCAGCCTCAAATTCCTGCGTGGCTTCTTCTCATCCTCTGTAACTGCCCTCAAACACTGTCCCTGCAATGTAAAGGCAGGGTGGGAGGCCGTTAGTGTCCACTCAGGATCAGTGCATCAGCCCTGGAAGGGGTCAGCTCACCAGGCCCGCCTGGGAGTCTACGGCCGAGGAATCCAGGGCCAATGAGGGACATCGTTTGCCCACATCATACAGTCGGGAGGAAACAAAGCGAGTTCTTGAACCTCCGTCTCCTGACAACAGGGGAGCATTTGTCACCCTGGCCCCTGTGACGTGTATAGACGAGCCCGGAGAAGAGAGCCGATTATTCTCTCAAATCACAAGCCACGTCCACCCGGTCTACATGGGCAAGTCCCTTCTCTGCAGGCAGAGTCTTCAGGTTTGTTTAAGAGACGAAGAATTTCTATTTAACCTTTGACACTATATACTCTGTTTAGAGGAACAGGAAAAGAGAAGGTTATATCCGGGTTAGATCCCAGAGGGAGAATTCTGCACATCTGAGGCTTTTAAGGAGCTCTCTTGTCACATCACATACATTCTCAATTTTCAGGAAGGTCTGCAGTTCACAGATTCAGTTTTCAGGCCAGAAAAAGGAGGGAAAGGGGGAAATCACCTTAACTAGTGGTATCTGGAGAGAACACAGAAGATAAATTCGTGGGCAGTTCTTGATTAAGCAACTGACAGAGAAGGACATGCTAGTGACTAGAGGTATGGGTGATTCAGAAGGGCATGCTTCTAAAGCTTTCTGACTAAGGCTTTGAAATACAATCTTCAAATGTTTAACTAGCTTAGTGGGTGATATTTATAATCTCACACAGTAAGAAAGGAACACAAAAGGCGGACCCGGTGAGGCACGGAGAGCTGATTTTCTGGCACATGGGTTAATGGGAACGTCTTGAAATATGAACACCTGGCCCAGTTCGGCCACCCGTGATGTGTAAGAGGGTAAAGTGGTCCTTCCACGCACCTCCCTGACCACTTGAGGCTCCCAAGGTGGGAAAGCTCATGCATCTGCAGGGAGAGCGTAGACTTGGAGGTTTGAAGAAGGGCGTGGGCCCCGGGAGTGCTCCCTGACCCCCTTGTCCCAGACCCCTCGCCTCCTGCAGTGTCGGTGTAGGTGCCGAGCAAGTAAAGATGGTAAGTGTCCTTCTGGGGAGTTATGGGTCTGGGTTTGAAAGGGAGAGCGGGGCTTTTGTAGCAGGAGGAATAAAGCAAACTGTAGGTTTCCTTCAGGAGCCGCTGTGTGCCTGTGCCCAAGCAGCTTCCGGGGGAGGAGGCCGAAAGGCAGTGATGCAGGCGCTTCCCTGCCTGCCGGGCCCGCCCCACTGGACCGCGAGCAGCTGTGCACATGGATATGCCCACGGATGTACCTCCTCCCAGAGGAGACCCTGGACATGGATGGTGCTGGTGGCCAACCACCCAGCAAGGCTGGGGACGGGCCTTGGGGCTCAGAAAGCCTGGAAGGAGACGTGAGCAGTGTGATCGCGTGAAAGGGGGCTGCCATGGGCCTCAGGAGAAGGGGTGGGTCTCCAGGGCAGAGAGGTCCCGGAGCCTTCTCTCTCCCAGCTGTGGGACACTCCCAGGCTGAACAAGGGCTCCGGTCTGTGCGCCCGGAGGCCCTGGCGTGCTTCCTACAAAGGCTCAGGGGACTGAGGAGCACGAAGGGAGATCTCAGTGAACCTCCCCTGGCCCCCCGCCCCAACTAGCTCCTCATGCACCCTGTTCCTTTGGCGGCCAGAGTGCTCATAACCCACCCAAGGGCATTGGGACAAAGCCTGAGGGAGGGGGGGGCAAGGACGTCTTGGCACCACACGCCCCCCACGCCCTGCATGTCCTCACCTTGTTGGAAGGAGATGTACACCAGCCTCTCATCAAACTTCTGCACCCGCCGGAAGTTGTTGACCATTCCCCTGGGGGATGGGTCGTTCTCATGTGTGCAGTACAGAGCTGTCTCCAGAGCCAGCAGCTGTGGGAGGGGAGCACACACCCTCAGGCAGAGTGAGGGCTCCCTGGCCTGACCTCAGGAGGGGGGACTGCCCTTCCCCCCCACAGGGCCTTGGCAGAGCCTCAGTAGAGAGAGGCGGAAGGCCAGAGAACGGCCTCTCCCCTGCGGGCCTCTGGGTGACAGGCACAGGGTAAGGTGGCTGTCGGCCCACCTCCCCAGGCTTGGGAAGGTTGGTGCAGTTGCCTCCAGGTAGTGCCCGCCGTCTGTGTGCAGGGAGGAAAGCCTGGGGTGCTGGAGGGGCTCCACTCTCCTGAGCCTGGTTTGGGACTGGACTCTAGGTCAGAGGGGCCTGGGGCTTATTCTGTGGGGCTTCCTCCCATCAGAAGGAACGGAAAGAGGAGGCAGGAGCTGCCCAGGCCATCTGATTGCCAGTCCCACGGGTTTTCATCTGCCCACATGGATTACAGAGTGTTTGCACGGCAGTTTCCGGGTGGGATGTGACTGCTTCCCCGCATGTTTCTCCCCTTGATTCACCACATCTTTATTCCTGTCTGCCTACTTGCTGCCTTTATCTAGGTTACTCAGATCGGTAGCTCACAGGACAAAAGGAGCCACTCTGCGGGGGTGGCGGTGGGCTGGGCCGTAAGCCCCGGCTCCTGGCCGCTTCCTTCTTGAACTGAGGCTGCGGCGTAGAGGGCCGGGCAGGGCCTGGAACTCTTGGCTCTGTCACTAGCCAGCGGTGATCCCGCAGGTCTCCTCAGATCTAACCCTCACTTTCGTCCCCTGTACGATGAGAGGGGCTGAGATGACTGCCAGGCTTCTGGCCCTCCCTCTCGCGCTAGACTGTGAGCTTGAGGGCGGAGACCTTCACTCCCTCATGGCAGCAGCCCCAGCTCCCCGGTTCCTGAACCCACTCAACCTTTTTTTTTACTCCCTTCCACGTGGGAGTGAACACCATCCACCCAGGGATATTGTGGGAAATGCAACTTGGCAACTCTATTTAAAGAACGGTGGAGATGGACTCGTTTTCATGAGACTTGATGGCCCCACACAGAGCTTCCCAGGCGCCTGGGGCATTTGGGAGGTTGGAGTCGTAGCCAGTGAAACTCTAAGCGAGGAAAGCAAGCCCTTGGGGAGGCCGTGGGGGATACCTGTGGCCTCTGACGAGGAGGGGCTGACACTCACCTGCTCCTGGGAAATGTGCACGGGGTTCCGGAACACCGTCCAGAGCACCGTGGGGTTGCAGGGCGGCGTGGTCAGGGACCCTCTGTAGCGATAGTACTCGGCCGGCCTCTCGGGCAGCAGCTCTTCAATGCTGAAGCCGGGAATGTGCACTTCTTGGCCTGGAGAGACAGGTTGGGGGATGTGTCGGCCTTGCTCCTCACAGCAGAGGAGCAGCTGAGCATGTGACTGAGCCTAGAAATGTGGAGGAAACTAGCCCCTTTCTGGGCCATCGGACCCAGGGGCCTGGTCCCAGACACCTGCCCTCAGCATTCGTTTTTCTTCAGGTCAAATGGGAGTCACTACATTCGTCCCAACAGAGGGTGAAGCAGCACCCAGGACACCTCACCTTTGTACTTCACGTGCTGAAGGTGACTGAAGATCTTGTCGTAGGAAGGATTGAAGGAGCCCATCTGCAACAGAGACAGGGTGGGTTGAACTGGGAGAGATTTCTATAGGCCCAGCTGGACTGACAATGGCAATGGTAGGGCTTGGCTGGGGCCATGGTCACTGCTGCCAGGCCTCCCTGAAGAACGCCCTTTACAAGGACAGTTACGATGGGTCTCTAGGCTGGCCCGGGGTCGGTAGAACGATCCTGCCTTCCTGTAGCTCAGGATGTGCTGTTTCCACCCAAGGCGCTGGGCTGGAGTGTCCCAGGGCGAGGGATGCAGCCTGTGCTCCCGATGACCCGCTGTGAGCCCGAAGGCTTGTTCTCTAACCAGAACTCGAGGGAGCCTGCACTCATGCCGCCAGGCCAGGCCGTGTGCATGCTGAGAAACAAGGCCCAGGCTGTCTCATTAGGGGAAAATACTGCCGGGGAATCGGGAGAGGTTCCCATTTCCTGGGACTAGGAAAGAACTCATTCCAGGATGGAACTTGGATGCCTGGAGTTGTGTCAGGGGTGCAGGCATTTGATGGAACGGAACTGAATGATTCCTACTTCACCACCACCACCACCACTACCTCCCCCTCAAACACACACACACACACACACACACTCACATGTCCTGTCCAACTGGGCAATCCCATCCCTTATGCATTAGGGATGGGGACTAGGGCTCATTTTCCCGATGTCACGAAGGACATGCCCCTTTCTGCTGCTCAGCCACAGGAAGTGCTGCCCCCAGGCCAAGAGAGAAGGAACTCTATGGGGAACACCCCCCTGCTCTGGAGGCAAGACACGGGTTGCATGGAACCAAATGCCGAGTCTGATGTCATCCCAGCTTCAAACTTCACGTAAAACCCCTCTTAACGTCTCTTACCTCGATGAGAACGGCTAGGACAGCGAGGCCGTCTGACTCGTTACTGGCGATGCTGGCGTTGGGGTACAGGTCCGAGTTATAATGGACAATGTGCAGCTGCAGTGGGCGAGAAGCCGCTTATGAGGGCATGGGCGACTCATGGGAACCTCTGGCTTTTGCAAGAGAGACTGGAGTCCCATGGGGAGGACCGACCTCCCCCCAGTTAGATCATGCCTCTCAGACCCTCCCCTCATGGCCGCCTCAGTTTCCCTTTTCCCTCATTTCTCCCTGCAAACTGCCAGGCCAGACTGTCCACCTTCCTAATTCATTGTATCCCGTGTCTGATATCCTGCTTGGAAAGTACCAATATTGAATGAATGAAGAATGAATGAATGATCAAATGGGTTTTTATACTAGCCTGGTACTTTCGCACACTTCTCCCTTCTAATTGTCCTTACTTGTTCTGGAGCCGGGGCAAAACGGCCTCAAGTGTCTGGCCCCTATGCACTTGATCTGGAAGCAGTGGGGGCTGGGGCAGTAAACCTCTAACTGTGACTTAATTGTAATTGTATCCTCAGTAGGACACACATTTATCCCTAGGGTAGAGAAAATCGCAGGTCTAATATTTGGTCTCGAGTGAAAACAAGTCTAGGTAAGCATTAAGGCATTGTTGGGACAAATTCTGACAAACGTTGATAACCTGCTTTTTAATCCTAAAGGTGGTGTCATTTGTTCTCCAAAAAACCATCTTAGTAAACAGATCTGTAGGTTTGACACATGCATTTTTGTTGATTCTTTGCCTCTTTTTCCATCTTATATGGTTATATTTAGAATTCAAGAATATTTTATTAAATACAGCTCAATGTTCAATGTTCAAATACAGCTCAATGTTCTCCACTTTTCAAGTGGCCCTTCCTAATTTTTAAAAATTACATCAAACTATTGCTTTTTTTTTATGTGGACCTCTATTCAGAATTTCTTAGGGGCTCCGACTTCACCATCTACCCCACCCCCACCCCCTACCCCTGAAGGATGCAGCCTCCCCTATTGTCCAACACCATCCTTGCCTGGCATCGCTTTGACAAAAGGCACAGAATCCTATATGGTTAAAACCCCGGAGGTCCTAGAGCCTTATTTCCTTTTACAGCGGACCTTTGAGCGTGTGGGTACTGTGTTCAGACTAATCGAGAGGAGGTGAAGACGAATTCAAATGGAAGGGAAGCCCTGCCGCGAGGACGGCGTTGTCTTACACACACTCCACCCAGAAGAACCTCCAACTCCCAAGGACCCTCCATAGAGAACCCGCCACTTTAGGGTTCACCTGATGCGTTTTCTCTGTTATTGACATCTATGGTCAATCTTCACCAGGCTCTTGGCCTGAGGATGTGGCTTAATAGCAGAAAATACAATAACTAGAAATATTTTTAAATGTCCAAACCCTCCCAGCCTACACCCTCACTCCTCTATTCCCCAGGGGAAAGTAGGAGTCTCCACGCGGCAATTAGCCTGGGAGGACTCGCAGTCCTGGGAGTTCAGAGAGGGGCCTGGCCTGGAATATGTGCACCTCCAGCAGTGCCATGCAACTGGGCCAGCATTACAGTCTTTCCACATTCGGAGCTCAACCTGTAATTAGCCTGCGGCATTAAGCAGTTCAACAATTAACAACAGAGGAGAGCGGTCATGTCAGTATTTACTGTGAGCTCCACTGGCTGATCAGTTGTATTTGCCTCCTCGTACTGCCCTGTAAACATTAAGAACACACCCCAAGTTCAAGTCCATGGGAGCTCTGACGTAAAGCCACTCTCCCCTCTCCCACCATGGTACCGCCGCGCCTCCTCCTGTCTTCCTTGGCCTTTTGGGTTAGTGCTTCAGGGCTACATAACATGGTGCTCTGCTGACACCCCAAGCTGTCCTTGGTGAGTCTCTGGTTGCCATCATGCTCTGCACATTACGATGCCAGCCATACCTTGGTTTGTGGCCGAGTAAAACAGTAGCCCTGGACTTGGGTCCCAAGTTCCAAGCACAGCCCATGTTCAGGGAAAGGAAAGATGGGACAGGAAAGACCTGTGCCAACAACATGGCATGTGGAGAAGACTGCGAAGTTGGGGGAGCAGTTCGCCCAGGGTAATTCAGCAGGGGGTGCATCAGCTGGATGAGCTGGTGGGATCTGTGCCAACAGAAGGGCGATGTCTAGAAAACAGGCATATGTGTCCCACCGTGCCCCCTGGAGCACTGCCTTCTGAGCAGCATCGCTCAGCAGACGACACAGAGACAAACTCAGCCTGTTTAGGAGAGAGAGGGCCCGGGACACCGCAGAGGAGCCGCAGTGTGGCCGGAGCGGCTACACCGTCCTGTGCTGCTCACGGCTGGGTGTGGCTGTGGAGAGCATGAAGGCAAAGCCCCCACCCCCACCCGTTCCCATGCTCTGGTCTTATCTGCACACCAGCCAAGGGGAAGAATGCCAGATCACCCACCCTGGGCAGCTTCTGCCAGCCTGGCCGCCCCACTCACCTCAGCAGCGAAGTGCTTCCCACCAACCGTATGCTCGGAGCCGTGGGGGTCGTTCTGGTCCCCCCAGTGCAGGTGCAGCTGGGTGGCACTGTAGCGGGATGGCAGGCCCTGGATATGCATGCCGGGGGGCAGCTTCAGCTTCACTGCAGGGAGTGGAGAGGTGACCTTCAGAGTCAGGAGACAGCACCTGCTCGGGTCCCATGCAGGGGCAGGTGGACACAGCAAGGTGGAGACCCGGGAAACACAGCCTGCGGGTCCGGCACAGGCCTCCTTCCCTGAGAACATCCCTGTTTCACTAAAGCAATCCCAGCGGCACCAGCAGCTTCCTGGTTCCCCTTGGAAAATGGAAAACCATGGCAGGAACACTGATACTAAACCAACAGATGCTCGTTCGCATGTCCATGCATCGCACACCTGACCGTGAAGACAGAACCTTTAATGAAGCGCCTGCCAAGTTGTAGAATTCTATCACAGCAACAATAGTAACTGCCATTTATGAAGCATCGACTCGATAACAGATCCCACCATACATACTCTCCCGTCTTCACAGTACCCACCCATATGCCGCTTTTCCAGGTGAAAGCTCAAGCCAGAATTCAGATCCAGGTTCATCTGACTCCAAAGCCTGGGTGATGGCCCGCAATGAACTGTGTGGCTCCTTGAGTTCATGATGCCCAAGAATTCACTCCCATGCCACAGCCAGTGGCCAAAGGGGCCGGACCTGTCCCTCCCACATCCCAAGACACGCGCTTCTTCTGACAGGTGCTGCCCTGGCAGAGGGGCTGAGCCCAGGGCCCCCAGCACCCCTGGAGGGAGTGGTCTGGGCCCCTCCCCCTGGTGCCGCAGTGGAGCCCCCTCCCCGGCAGATGGACGAGGGCAGGCAGGCAGCCAAGGGAGGCTGGACACCTGCAGGTCTCTGGGGTCTGTCCCTCACCTGAGTGGCCGTTGTTGGTCAGGGTCAATTGCTCATTGGCAGACACGTTATAGCCCTGGAACTCAAGGGGCACCAGGCTGGCGTCGTACTGGAGGATATCACTGTGCAGGTCTATCGGGGACTGCATCAGGCCCCCACAAGACGGGTAGTTCTTGGGCCAGCTCTTCTCCCCAGCAGGACCTGGAAGGAGAGATTCAAGCCCAAGGTTTAATCAGTTTTCCACAAACAATTTTTTTTCTAACCTCCTAATTCTGCGTTCAATAGAATTACACCTTTTATCTTCTTACTCCCCAGAGGTCTGTTCTCTGAGGCCCAGAGATCCCAGCCTACAGAATCAGGTCCAGCCAATGCCCCAGACCACTTGCTGGCAGTGATGTGGGGAAAGGACTAGAGCAGCAGACCAGGGACTAGGGCCCACCAGCTCTGCGTTATTCTGTACGTTGTTCCTGTTTCCATACAGCACATCCTCTCCACATGAAGACCTGTTGACTTTCACAGTCTACCTGCTGTGAGCAGGGATCGCCCTGCCTTAGGGCCTCCCGGCTGCACACCACTTGCCCCTGCTGCCCCAAGCGTGCATTCTAGTGGGAAGAACTTACGAATCTGCTGGGACGCCCAGATGGGAAAAATCAGTGTCGGACTGACCGCAGTGCCAGGTAGGTCTTTGAGGCTAATGGGTTTACAGCTATAACCTTCCTGAGAGGAAACCCTTGAAGATATTGGCTCTTGATACCCACAGCCAGGGTAAGTGCAGAACCCAACCTGCTGGGATACTTTTCAAACATCAAGTAATTACGGGCCTGGAATCACAGAGCAACGTGCAAGGTTCACGCTGAGAAAAACTAAGGCGGTACTACAAACTGATTATTACAACCTCATTGACAAACTGTCAGTGAGGAGGCAGACTTAAACATAAGCCCTCCGTGGCCCAGGCCCCCTGATGACTACCAGGTGGTAGTCCTTCCTCTGGAAATGAAAATAAACAATCCCGTCCCACGGTCAGCTAAACCTTCTCGCTCCCACAGGGAAAAGTCTTTAAAGAATGTAGAAGCTATGTTTAAAAGATTATCTCCATGGTAATTAAACAGATTTCAGGCTGAGGTTTCTCCAGAAGAGCAAATAATTGGCATGTCACGGCTTGTTCGAGTGGATGGTGGTGCCCTGTGGGCCCTCTCGGAGTGGGGAACCCAGCATTGCCTTCTGGGGTCCATTCATCAGTGCTCAGCACAGAGAAGGGTGGTAACTAGAGCAGAGGAGGGAGCACCACTGCCTCTGGGGACCCTTCCATCGACAACAAGACTGTGCGTGCGTGTCCTGGCCCTCAGCACCCCGGTTCCCTGCACTGCAGTCTCTAACCGGGAGGCCTCTTCTGAGAGTAGGGAGAGTGAGAAGCAAAACTCAGCGCCCACATTCATTTAAAATGCTGCGAGGAGTTGGTCCTAGGTCTGGACGCACGCAGTAGAACCCTTCTAGAACCTTCCAGGCTGTCAGCCTTTGCATATACCTTTTCAGAAATGCTAGAGCTGGAAGGGACCTCAGAATCTCCAGTCCAACCTTTCACTGGACACGTTTCCTCACTTGCACACGTCAGTCAGAGTTCCCACTGAACTATGCTGTTTTTGCAGCCACGGCCTCAAAGCGCTGGACTCAGGGCAACTCAACTGCACCAAGATGGTGACTGGGGAGAGGCGGGAGGAACCGAAGCAGTGGGGCAGCCGGGGGAAGACAGTGATTCAGCTGAGGGCAGAACCAAACTCTTCAGGGACAGGAGGGAGCAGGGAGGTGTCATACAAACCCTAAGGGTCAGGAAGGGGCACGTGGAGTGGGGGCAAGCCCTCCGGAGGAAGGCAGCCGCCTTTTCTCTGCTCACTGCACCACCTGGGCCCACAGTCCAGGTGGCAGAAGCTGCCAGATGGGCATGAATGGAAATTCTCAGGAAGTAAAGAGGCCATGAGAGGACTTCTCTGTGCACACGTGACTAAAGGGAACCAGGTTAGAAGGACTTTTTTTTCCTAGAGCAGAGGTTTCACGAAGAGAGCGTTTCCGTGGTGACTGCCCCAGGAGCTCCTTGGAGACTGGGCCATCTCATTTTCATCTCTGTGAACCCAGGTTGTGATGGAGGCCACACACCTAAACAGGCATTTAGGAAACATTTTCCAAAGAATGAACGATCCCGGAGAACAGAGAGCTTGGGAAGAATTTTTCTCCTTTATTTTGTTCTAACTACCCTTCCTTGGACATTCGGCTGAATGAGGTATTTGGAGACAGGAAAAGACTAAGGTTATAAAAGGCAACAGTGGTGGCCAAACCTCCCAGGAAAGAGAAGCAGCTCTCTTGGACCAGGACAGTCCGAGAACCAGATTCTGGCACCAGCTCAGTGACCTCGAGCCAGTGACATCCTGCCCAAGTCTCCTTTGCCCTGCGTACAAATGGGAGGATTGGACAGCATGTTCCAAACATCCCTTCTGCCTCTCAAGCTTTGGAATTATTAAGATTACTAGAACTAAGCGCCTTCACCCTCTGAATCAGGCGAGTTTGAACGAGTCAGAGAGGGTTGCTCTTGCCACAGCAGCTCCTGGGCTTGTGACAAGGAACCAACTATGGGAATGCGGCTACAGGGTGCCGCTACTCCGGGGCTGGCTGGAGAGTGGGCAGCATCTGCATCAGGAACCTGCCCTGGGTCTTGGCTGCTGTCCACAGAGGGCACTTGTCCATGAGTGCCAGTCACGGGCCCTTAGATAAGAGGGCTACGCCTGCAGCTGCTGATGCAACTGCTGATGCTTTTTTATATATAAGGTATTAAAATATATATATTGATTTCAGAGAGGAATGGGGAGGTAAAGAGATAGAAACATCAATGATGAGAGAGAATCATTGATCGCTGCCTCCTGCACGCCCCAGACTGGGGATAGAGCCCGCAACCGGGACATGTGCCCTGATCAGGAATCAAACCATTACCTCCTGGTTCATAGGTCAACACTCAACCACTGAACCACGCTGGCAGGACTGCTGAAGCTTCTTTATTTATCATTGTTGTTGTTTTAATGGTCTAGCTCAGCCGTGGGCAAACTACGGCCCACGGGCCGGATCCGGTCTGTTTGAAATGAATAAAACTATTGAAAAAAAAGACTGTACCCTTTTATGTAATGATGTTTACTTTGAATTTATATTAGTTCACACAAACACTCCATCCATGCTTTTGTTCCGGCCCTCCGGTCCAGTTTAAGAACCCGTTGTGGCCCTTGAGTCAAAAAGTTTGCCCACCCCTGTTCTAGCTCCTTACAGCTCTACAACTCTACCATATCAGCAAGGGAAGAATTGCCCCATTTTATAGATGAAAATGAGATGAACCGATTTGCCCAAAGTTAGACTTGGGCTGAGTTGCCCTGCCTGAGTCACAGGACCGACATGCCCTCTGTTTCAGCACTTTTCCAGGAGATTCTGCGCACCCGTCTCCTCCCTTCCTGCGTGCTCCTTGAAGACAAGAACCATGGCTCACTCAGTCCGCCATGACCGCAATGAGCAGGCCCTCACGTGCTCACTGCGGGGGTTTTCTCATGCTAACTGTGTGCTTGTTTGTCCCCAGAGAAGCACACACCTACATAATCTCCTAGCTTCCCATTCCCAGATATAATTTTTCCCCCTCAAGTTCAAAATTTGCCCTCCTAGCTTTCTAGTTAACATGTATGACAATTTGTTCTGTCTGGGACCTCACTGAAAGGAAACCTGTTCGCTGCCCTGTAGCCTGGGAGATGGCCTGCCCAGTATGGGCTTCATGGCAATTCCTGGGACCCTCCGCCAGCAGGTGATGGCTGGTGTCCCCCTCTCACATGACTGGGGACCTTGTCAAAGCAGCCTCCATCTTTGTGGCTTGTAAGTGAGAACAAGGTGCCATGTGGGCGGGCACCAGGCAACTAGTATCAGGGTGTCAGCGGGAGGCTCCTTTCTGCCCCCAGACTCTGTCTGGCAATGTGTGACCCACCTCCACAGTAGCACCGGCCTCTTCGCTGGTAGTTGAAGCTCAGGCTGTAATTTTTCAGCTCAGTCTCAGCTTTCACACTCATGCCTTGTGTCTGCTGCCAGAAGACCTCCCTTGGTACCAACTCTTCCAAAAGAAGCACTTATTTCCAGCTACCTAAAAATGTGGCTTTTCTCTTGAGGGTTGGCTTTGCCTCTTCGATTGGTTGGATTCCTCCCATGATCATGATAAAGGAGATCATGTGTATCTCCCAGTTTGTTTCCACATAAAAGCAAGGCATTATTTCTTCCCAGTTCATGACTTTACTGCTTTAGGCAAAACAGAAGAGGACCGAATTTCTGTTTTGAAATGTAACAAGAGATTAACATGGCACAGTTTTAAATGCCCCTTGTGATTTCTGATTGGAAACGATCAGGCCCAGGGTGTAAGACTTGCATTACCCGAGGCCCAGCATTTTTTTATGGAAAATTTCATATGTATACAACAGTAGAGAGGAGAGCACACCCCAGCTTCAACAACTAACAATTCATAGTCAATCCGGCTTCATCTACCCTATACCAACACTCCCCTGTTCTTGGATAATTCTGAGATGAATCCAAATATAGGTCATTAGTACATATTTTAGTATGTCTCTCCAAAATATAAGGACTCAAAATATCATTACCACTCTTAAAAAGAAAACAATTAATTCCTTAATGTTATCAAATCCAGGCAAAATTAAAAATTTTCAAATTTTCTCATAAATTTGTAATGGTTTATTTGTAAAATTCAGGGTTCAAATGAGAACCACATATAGCAGCTAGTTGCTGTGTTCTGACCTAGATCTGAACTGAATAGAGCAATGCCTCATCAGTGAACAATTGGACCCACTATTCCAAGACTCAAAATCTCAGACCCAGGCTGGCTCAGTCCATTCTTTGCCCTCATTTGGTCATGGAGCCAAGTTTCCATCACCAACACAACCACCTCCACCAGGCCCTGGAGCCAAGTTTCCATCACCACCACAACCACTTCCACCAGGTCCTGAAGCCAAGTTTCCATCACCAACACAACCACCTCCATCAAGTCTTGAAGTCAGGTTTTCCATCACCACCACAACCACCTCCACCAGACCCTGGAGTCAAATATCCATCACCTCCACCAGGTCGTGGAGTCGAGTTTCCATCACCACCACCTTCAAATGTCCTGGAGTCAAGTTTCCATCCTTCCCACCAGGTCCTGGAGTCAGGTTTCCATCACCACCACCACCTCCACTAGTTCCTGAAGTCAGGTTTCCATCACCACCACCACCTCCACCAGTCCCTGGAGTCAAGTATCCATCACCTTCACCAGGTCCTGGAGTCAAGTTTCCACCACCTCCACCCCCTCCACCAGGTCATGGAGTCAAGTTCCCACCACCTCCACCGTCTCCAGCAGGTCATGGAGTCAAGTTTCCATCACCTCCACCACCTCCACCAGGCCCTGGAGTCAAGTGTCCATCACCTTCACCAGGTCCTGGAGTCAGGTTTCCATCCCCTCCACCAACTCTATCAGGTCCTGGAGTCAAGTATCCATCACCTCCACCCCCTCCACCAGGCCCTGGAGTCAAGTGTCCATCACCTTCACCAGGTCCTGGAGTCAGGTTTCCATCCCCTCCACCAACTCTATCAGGTCCTGGAGTCAAGTATCCATCACCTCCACCCCCTCCACCAGGCCCTGGAGTCAAGTGTCCATCACCTTCACCAGGTCCTGGAGTCAGGTTTCCATCCCCTCCACCAACTCTATCAGGTCCTGGAGTCAAGTATCCATCACCTCCACCCCCTCCACCAGGCCCTGGAGTCAAGTGTCCATCACCTTCACCAGGTCCTGGAGTCAGGTTTCCATCCCCTCCACCAACTCTATCAGGTCCTGGAGTCAAGTATCCATCACCTCCACCCCCTCCACCAGGCCCTGGAGTCAAGTGTCCATCACCTTCACCAGGTCCTGGAGTCAGGTTTCCATCCCCTCCACCAACTCTATCAGGTCCTGGAGTCAAGTATCCATCACCTCCACCCCCTCCACCAGGCCCTGGAGTCAAGTGTCCATCACCTTCACCAGGTCCTGGAGTCAGGTTTCCATCCCCTCCACCAACTCTATCAGGTCCTGGAGTCAAGTATCCATCACCTCCACCCCCTCCACCAGGCCCTGGAGTCAAGTGTCCATCACCTTCACCAGGTCCTGGAGTCAGGTTTCCATCCCCTCCACCAACTCTATCAGGTCCTGGAGTCAAGTATCCATCACCTCCACCCCCTCCACCAGGCCCTGGAGTCAAGTGTCCATCACCTTCACCAGGTCCTGGAGTCAGGTTTCCATCCCCTCCACCAACTCTATCAGGTCCTGGAGTCAAGTATCCATCACCTCCACCCCCTCCACCAGGCCCTGGAGTCAAGTGTCCATCACCTTCACCAGGTCCTGGAGTCAAGTTTCCATCACCTCCACCAACTCTATCAGGTCCTGGAGTCAAGTATCCATCACCTCCACCCCCTCCACCAGGCCCTGGAGTCAAGTGTCCATCACCTTCACCAGGTCCTGGAGTCAGGTTTCCATCCCCTCCACCAACTCTATCAGGTCCTGGAGTCAAGTATCCATCACCTCCACCCCCTCCACCAGGCCCTGGAGTCAAGTGTCCATCACCTTCACCAGGTCCTGGAGTCAAGTTTCCATCACCTCCATCAGCTCCACGAGGTCCTGGAGTCAGGTTTCCATCACCTCTACCACCTCCACCAGGTCCTGGAGTCAAATTTCCATCCCCTCCACACTCCAGGTTAGGCCCTCACCAGGTCACACTGCAAAGGTTCCCTGCAGGGTCCCTGCCTCAGTCTTTCCTGTGAGCTGCTAAACTCCTTTCTAATAACCAGGTTTAACCAGGGGCAGCCCCACCTCTTCGGCCCTACTCCATCTCTCCACTACCTTTCCTACAGCATGCCCTATCTCACCTCAATAAAACAAAGCAGAACCATAGCCGTCTGTCATGACCTAAAACCCTTCAGATTGTCAAGGCCTTCAGAGGTCGGCCCCAAGGTCGGCCAGCCCCCGCATCATCAGAACAAGCTGTGCTAAGCAACCTTCCCAAATGTTCTCATGCTAAAAGTTTGATGAAATGCGTTCTTCTTTCCTCTTCAGCTTTCCAAATCTCGTCCACTCCTCAAAGTCCACCTCAAGTTCTGCCAAAGCTACTCCAGTGCCTTCTCCCTACCCTGAACACCTTAGCCAGCCTCTGTTGGTACAGTGACTTGAATTGTCATTTAACCTGTTTCACCCAGGACTGTCATCTCCAGGCTAGAGCACAAACCTGTTCCAGGCTAGAACTTCAAGTCCGCACGCTTCAAAGACCTTTTGAAGACTGGAACTTTAGTCACATCTCTCCCCCAAGTCTGAGCACATAGCGGCACTTACTAAATGCTTAATGAATTGATGTGAAGGATTTCTTAAGCTCATTTCAGAAATTTAGCCATAAAGAGATGAGAGAAGAGTGTGGGTACATACACACGTATACATTATAGGAAGATGAAGATAACAGTAAAACTGGTGTTTTAATGGAGAGATTTGAGCATATTTCCACGCAGAAGCAACGGGAGTAGAGCAGGAAGGTGGAGCAGGAGAGAGAGAAGCTCATTAATGGAGTGTGGCCCTGAGCAGATAGTAGGGGATGGATCCAGCCAGCAGAGGTAGAAATTAACTCTGGGCTGAAGGAAGCACTCAGCTAATGTTTGCTGAATGGATCAGACCAGAACACCGAAGCCTGCCTGGAGAGGAAACCCAGAGACTGAAAACCCAGTAAAAATCCTGGAACTCAGCAGGCCTGCAGAGGTGATCGGGAGGAAAGGAGACCAGCAGGGGTGTGGGTTAATCATTGATGGACGAGGTCTTATGATTTTATTATAAACAAGCAGAAGCCGAGGAACCAAACTGGTGTTGAAGCTTTTCCCCCATTAATGTTACAGATGAGTCAGAGCAAGGGCGGTGAGCACGGGCTGAGGGTCAGGGTTACTTATTACCTAGAAAGCTTCAAGCAGGACTGCCACTGCAGGCCCATCGGTCTTCCTGGGATTTTATGTTACAGAGCAATACAAATGGAAATGTTTCCTAAAGGTGCTTTAATCCATTCTTTATATCAACCTTTTTCTTATTTCAGTTTTTGTTTGGATCAGCTCGAGAGGGAGGACAGGGGTAAAGTCCTGCCAAGCCACTCTTGGCATCATTTCCAGTTCAGCCATGGCAGTGGGGGCCAGTCTCGCAGGCTGGAGGTGGGAAGACGTACACCGCAAGACTGGAGCTATCAACTTAACTCTGAGAGTCCTTGGGAAGTCCTTCTCCACCTTGCCATATCTAGAGCCTCCTCCCCCCTACTTCCCCCTACCTTCCCCAGTAATCCGTCTGCAGTATTGTGGGGGTGAAGGGAAAGGAGAGATCCAGGGAGTGGGTGGAGAACAGGGGGTCTATGTCAGGTTCTTTCTGGAGGGAAGGCTTTGTATGTATATATATATACACACACACATATATATACATATACATATGTATATATATATATTTCAGAGCGGGAAAGAGAGATAGAAACATCAATGATGACAGAGAATTATTGATCGGCTGCCTCCAGCACACCACACACTGGGGATCAAGCCCACAACCCGGGCATGTGACCTGACCAGGAATCGAACCTCAACCTCCTGGTCGATGCTCAACCACGGAGCCCATCAGCCGGGCTGGAGGGAAGGCTGTTATGGGGAGGAGCGTGGGGTTGGCACGCTGCCAAAGGCAAATGGGTGACAACTGTTTGCTTCTGCTCCTCCATCCCTGCCACCTTCTTTGAGAGTGTTCACTGTGGAGAAGCTCTACCCACCTCTCTCCTGTAGAGCCCTTTGCATCTTGCTTTCCTAACAGCACCACACTTATCAAAATAAGATTTTATATCTTTCTACCCCGTAGACCAGCGGCTCTCAAAGTGTAGTCCCTGGACAAGCACCATCATCACCACTGGGAACGTGTTTGAAATGCAGATTGTTAGGCCCCACCCCAGACCTGTGAATCGGACCCTCTGAAGGGACACCAGGCATCTGCCATTGAACAAGCCCGCCGGGCGATTCTGATGCTGGATGGAGGTTGAGAACCACTGCACCAGGCTCTCAGCTCATTCATTCTTGTATCCCTGACTCCTACACAGAGCCTGCCACACTGAAGGGTTCTATAAATTGTTTCTGAACAGCAACAACAAACTACTAATAAGTTAGACAGGTTTCTTCGGTGATAACAGCCTAATCCCAAGACTGAAACCTAGTCTGGCCCGTGTCACCATATTCCCTTTGCTCTCCTCTGACTCATTCACAAAGAAATCGTGGTTAACGTGGAAATGCTATGGATCAGACCAGAACACCAAAGCTTGCCTGGAGAGGAAACCCAGAGAGTGAAAACCCAATAAAAATCCTGGAGCTCAGCAGGCCTGCAGAGGTGATCGGGAGGAAAGGAGACCAGCAGGGGTGTGGGTTAATGGTCCACAGTGGAGCCAGACGCCCTGCTCTATGCTCTTTAAAAAGACTACGACCCTTGTTGACCATGAGGAGCATAACTTGCTTTTCTAAACCCATTTTCTTGGCTCATGTCATTGATCTTTTTTTTTTATTGTGGTAAAATATAAGTAATAGTATTGACTATTTTGATCGTTTATAAGTGAATTCAGTGGCATTAAGCACATTCACACTGTTGTGCAACCAGCACCAATATCCACTTCCAGAACTTTGGGACTGTAAAATGGTGCAATCATTGTGGAAGAGTTTGGCAGTACTCAAAGTGTTAAATAGAAAGTTACCATATTACCTAGTTATTCCACTCTTTAGTTTATTGCCCAAGATAATTGACAGCATGTACAGATAGCTATACATTAATATTCATAGCAGAATTATTCATAATAGCCAAAAGGTGGAAATTACCCATCAACACCTAAGTGCCCATCAACATGTGAGTAGATAAACAAAATGTGGCATATGCATACAATGGAATATTATTCAGCTATAAAAAGGCTCATCTCAGTTTAATGTACAGTTCTCTCCTAAGAATCTAACCCATTATATAGAGGAGAGTTGAGGAAAGTCTCTATATTTTCACAGCACAGAACCAAACTTATGCCCATGCTCAGGGAACACTCATTGGTTGAGTAAAACTTTGAGTAATTTACTTGGTTTAGACCAGCCGTGGGCAAACTACAGCCCGCGGGCCGGATCCGGCCTGTTTGAAATGAATAAAACTAAACAAAAAAAAGACCATACCCTTTTATGTAATGATGTTT
>NW_006295825.1:3458310-3464725 GCF_000327345.1 Myotis davidii | reverse complement strand
GATTCCCAGGTGATTCTAATGTGCAGCCAAGGTTGAGAACCACTGGTCTAGACTAGAGTCTGAAGAGTGATTGTCTCCTTGAGTGTGCATCAGAACCCCCTGGTGGCTTGTTAAACACTGACTGCTGGGCCTCACCCTCAGAATGCCTGACAGAACAGGTTTGGGCTGCAGCCCCAGAACCTGCGTTTCTAACAGGTTCCCAGGTACTGTTGCTGGTCTGAGGACCACACCTTGAGACCCCCGGGTCTAGAGCAGCATTTCTCAGCCCTGGGTGCACGCTGGAATGCCCCAAAACTCCTAACTTGGCCCTGGGCCCAGCACGTGAGATCTGGTTTAATTGGTCCCAGGTGGGGCCCAAATACAGGCTGCTTTAAAGAGCTGCCAGGTGATTGTAACGTGCAGCCAGAGTGAAGAGACCGGGCAGAAAGCCCTTCTCAGCAGATCTCGGCGTTGTGAGTGGAGCCAGGGCACCTTGCTCTCCCGTGTCAGGTAAGGTTGCTTTTTAAAAAATAAAAAAATTATAGTTGACCCTTGAACAACTTAGGGTTGGGGCATTGACACCTCCTGGGCTCCCCCGTGCAGTTGGAATCCTTGTATACCTTTTAACTCCCCTAGAACTTCAGTCATCCCTCGGTATCCTCGGGGACACCCTCCCCCACACCAAAATCCCAGATGTGCAAGTCCCTCCTATAAAACGGCCTGGCACAGCGCATTCTGTCGGCCATCCACGTCCCTGGATTCCCAACCGGGGATGGAAAATACTGCTTTTGATCTGCAGTTGGTTGAATCTGTGAAGTCAGATTCAACCAACCATATATATATTTTAAATATTTTATTTTATCTATCATCATTAACCCCTCTATGCCCTCATCCACCTCTACCCACCCTTCCCCCACCACCCGCAATCACCATACTGTTGTCCGTGTCCATGAGTTCACTCTTTTTTTTTCTTTTTTGCTCAATCCCTACACACACACACACACACACACACACACACACACAACAGAGCTGTCTGCCTGATCTCTGTCTATAAGTCTGTCTTTATTTTACTTGGTAATTCATTCAGCTCATTAAATTCCACATATGAGTGAAATCATATGGTCAACCAACCACATATTCAGCCCTATGTATATTTACTGGGAAAAAACACACCCACGTATAAGAGGGTCTGTGCAGTTCAAACCCGTGTTGTTCAAGGGTCAACTGTAATTAATTTTTATTGTGGTAAAAATATACACATTTTAATATACATATAAATGTATATATAAATTTACCATTAGTGATATTCACAGTGCTGTGCAACCATCGCCACTGTTTAGCTCTGGAGCATTTTCATCACCCCACAGGAAACCTCATAGCCATGAAGCAGTCGCTCTTCGTTTCCCCTCCTCCCCCAGCTCCTGGCAACTGCTCACCTACTCCCTTCCTCTCTAAGGATTTGCCTGCTCTGGATATTTCATTTAGAAGGAGTTATACAATTTGTGTCTGGCTTCTTTCACATGGTTTTCAAGGTTCATCCAGGTTGTAGCCTGTCGGTATTTCATTCCTTTCTATGGCTGGGTTGTATCCCATTGAATGGCTTTGCCATGATTTGTTGCTTTTGTTGTAGTTTAAATATTTGACTCTATAAAACAGTTGTTGACTGAGGTTGAGCGCTGGTGTTCTCCGTGTGGGTTTTAGAAAACGAGCTGTGACTGGCGCTGGCAGAGAGGAAGCCGGAGGGACTACATCCTCTTCCTGGAAATGAGAGTCCAGGGGTCAAGAGGCTGTTATTTGTAACCAGCTTCTACTGACAAGGGGGAACTTTAAACAATCCTATAGAATAAAGAGCTAATATGCTAATTAGGCCGAACAGCAGAACGACCGTCCAGACATCCTTCCGGGGCCATGAGGGCCGGCCGAGGCTGCGAGGGGCTGCGAGGGAAGCCCGGGTCCTGGGTGCCAGAGGGAAGCCGGTGCTGGCAGCTGGGAGAAGGAAGGCCTACTCTGGCACGAATTTCATGCATCAAGCCTCTAGGAAGGATAATAAGGGCCTATTCTGTACCAGACAATGTAGTCATGTTCTCTGGCACTAAAGAAACTGGGTGGGAGAGCAAATATGTGAGCAGAGGCTGCCCCGTGACAGGTTCCTTCCTGGGCAGAGAGAGATTCGAAATCGTCACAGGTGCTTTCAATCGCTGGCATAGCTGTCTGTTCCGGCTGGCAGAACACTGCCTCCCCCGCCACCTCTGGGCACTCCTCGTTAGCATGCGGGGCTGGCTGAGCGTGCGCCGCTGTGGCCTGCTTTGGCAGTCAGACAGCACGCCAGGGACGATCCTGGACCGCTCAGGTGAACGTGGCTCTGAACAAGTTGTTTAGCTGTGGGCTTTGCTACCTGTTTACTAGGACGAGTGCCTCCCCTTTCTCCGCTCTGATGTCTCCCCTCCTTTTCCCAGCCAGCATCTTCCCATTCAGAGCTCACAGTCTGGGGCTCTGACCTCCCAGCCAACCTCCCACTGAATCTGACTCTTCAGGCCTCGGCCATAGTACCTTCTCCATCCCCCTCCCCACCTCATTTCTGAAAGCTTTCCCAGTTTCTGGCGACATGGCTTTGTCTGAGTTGTTCTACCATTTCTTCTGCCCCTTCTGAGCTCTCCGTAGCTCCTTGCCCCCTCGTGTCAGCTGTCCCCGAGGTTTTGTCCTTGGCTCTTCTCCTCTCACACGCACTCCCCCGGGATAATCCCTCCCCCGGCCTGCCCAGGTTTCCCTGAGCTCTAGACCAGCTAGATGCCTACTGGAGGCCCCCGTTGGATGCTCTGGGGGTTCCTGAAATCAGACATGCTGAAGCGGAAGGCAGACAGACAAATAATCTTTAAAAATAACCAAACTTGCTTGGCTGGCGTGGCTCCGTGGTTGGGCGCCAACCTATGAACCAGGAGGTCAAGATTCAATTCCCTGTCAGGGCATATGCTTGGGTTTGGGGGCTCGATCTCCAGTGTGGGGCATGCAGGAGGCAGCTGATCAATGACTCCCATCATTGGTGTTTTATCGCTCTCTCCTCCCTTCCTCTCTAAAATCAATAAAAATATATTTTAAAATATAAAATAACCAAACTCACCATCTTTTCCTCTCTCACCCTCCTCCCCCCACAATCTCCTCTACCTGCTCGGACATTCAGCTGATGGTACCACCCCCCCCCCCCCGGCCCCCCCCCCCCCCCCCCCGCCACACCCAAAGCCTGGAATCGCAATCAAGTCCTCCTTTCCTCTCCTTGGGCCCCCCCTTTCCAGGCACAGAGACATGACAGTTTTACTCTTATAGGTATCTTTTCAAAACACTTTTCATTTAAAAACATTTTAAACATACAAAACATTTAGAAGAATAGCACAGTGAAGTCTCATTACTCTTCACCTAGAATCACTAGTTGTTAACACTTTGTCACACCTCTCCTACCCTCTCTATATACATACACATACGTGCTATTATTGTCATTGCTTCTGAACCAGCTGAGAGAAAGTCACAGACATCATGCCCTGTCATACTTAAATACCTGAATGTCTATCTCCTGAGAACAAGGACATTTTCTTACATAATCACAATATTTATCAAAATCAGGAAATTGAACAACTAATACAGTACTCTGATAAACAATCAATGTTCCAATTTTTACACCCAGTATCAAAGGATCTGCCCACAGATTACCTATTCTTTATAAAGCAGGAAATGGTGACATTAAACTGGAGAAAGTCAGACATCAAACAGACATCAAAATCATCACCAATAATGGGACAAGTGACACCAAGTGCTTCTTGAGGAAATGCATGGTGAAGGACACATTATTTCTGTGGGATTCATGCCAAAACCTACAACCTGAATCTCATGAGAGACCTTCCAAGGAACCCAAGCTGAGGGACATTCTATAAGATATCTGGTCTATATGCTTCAGAAATGTCAAGGGCATTGGAGATCTAAAGAGATACCCAAATAAATGCAAAAGGCTAACTGGATTGACTCCTGGTTCAGAAAAAAAAGATGCTATCAAGGGCCATTTAGACTTAAAAAAACAACAACTTGGCCCTCATCTGTCTGCCCCAGCACAGACCTTGTTCAGACCCACAGCTCCATGCCTAGACCCCTCAGTCGTCTTGTTCCTCCAGACTTGCCTCACAGCCCTCTGCTCTCCACGCCTGCGCACCACATCAGGACATGTCAGTGCTGAAAGCTCTTCAGGATTAACCCCAAGGCCTGTAGTTCAGCACCCAAGACCTTCACGATTCCACTCCCTCTCCACCTGTCCAACACCGGGTGGGGGAGAGGGGTGGGGGGAGGGTCTAAGACCTGACCCAGACTAACAAGTTAGCCTGCCAGCTTCATGGATGCTGGCAAAGACACAAGACCCCTGAGCCAGAGACAAAGGCCAGTTTATATGGTAAATTCTCAATGTCATTGACAGGTTCTGTAACTTAAAGCAAAACAACATAGAACAAAACCTAGGGCCAGGGATGCTGCCAGGCATCCTACAGTGCCCAGGGTAGTCCCTCCCAACAAAGAACTATCCTGCCCAAAATGTCAACAGTGGATACATAGGCTGAGACGCCCTGATCTAGATTGTTGTGACTGCATCGTCTGGACCACATGGAAGGTAGGGCCAGACCACAATTTTACCATGGGCTAATGGCTATTGACAAGAGTTACGTTCTTGCAGCACTTCAATGTGATAACAAAACAACTTTGAACAAAAGGAAGTGATTCGAGGACCTGCTGTACTCACAACAGTGACAGAGTGTCATCCGTGTCTGTTCCCCAAGCCCGAATGTGGGGGTTCTCAATGCGGGGGGGCTTACCTATGGGAATCCTGTTCCAGGGGTTCCCAAAGGTGTGGACGGAGTCGGCGAGGAAGGAATGACACGGAGACAGCGTTCAGTTGATCAGCAGCCTTGCTAGGATCTCTAGCCACAATCTCCAGCCAAGTTCTGTGTCCATGTTCTCTTGCCAGGTTCTCCAGCCAGGTTCTGTCTAGGTTCTCCAACCAAGTTCTGTAGCCAGGTTCTGTCCAGGATCTTTTGCCATCTTCTCTCCAGTGAAGTTCTTCTGTCTCTAGGTTCTGTGTAGGTTCTATCTTCTAAGTTCTGTGTGTAGGTTCTTCATCTAAGTTCTGTCTCCTGTTGTCTTGTTACATCTGTATTTATACCAGTTGATTCTAATCCTATCAATCTCTATTCCAAAGGTTAGGGCGTTTCTTATCTCCATTCCCGGGCGTAAAGATTATGTATCTTAAGCATGATTGTTCGTAGTTAAAGAGATTAATTACCCGCCTGGCACTTAGTGAAGGGGTTTTATTCCCTCCCTAACTTCAGGGGAAAATCTCTACCTGGGGAAACAACCTTTCTCAGAGAGGTGACCTTGGTTAAAACACATAGTGCCAAGAAGGTGAGCAAATATATTAAGACACGTATGCCATATATGCCAGGTCCCTTGAAACAGCAAGGATGGACCGGCTCCCGGCACAGAGTGATGCAATGAGGGCCAGATGATGCCTACACATGCTAACTGCTCAGCATATGGCCAGCCGGCCAGGGAACTCCGCGTTTAGGAAACCCTAATCTTTTAAAGGGGGCAATTAGCAAGCCGGCCCCCACCTTCGCTCCCAAGGGAGACATTATCTTTACTTAACTGGAGAGGAAACAAATCTGCTCTCTGCCCTGGCAGGAGACACGCTCTCTCTATCTTATAAGACAATTTGCTACATAAACATCCTTGAAAAGATAGTCTGTAACAGAAGCCGCCAGTGCCTCTGCTCACACGGGATGAAACAGGACACCCGGGGAGAACCGTCTGCCAACACACCAACACACACCCCAAACACCCGGCCGCCGCCGCCCTGACTCTAACTGTGCCCCACGCTCTCTCTTACCAGCTTTTTGGACGTCTGTTGCCTGCAGCGGAGTGCCGTCCCATCCTTGTAACGCACACACAGGAACACACCCACTCTCCCTGCTCTGATAGCTACCTTTGCCCCCAAGTTGATACTGTTTGTCCCCCGAGTCCATAGAACCAGTGTGCATTAGCATAGCTCTTAATCTGCTCCCTTATGATTTCTCGTTCATACGCCTGCTAGCCCCTTAACCCATCAACCCACTGAAGGCAAGTGCCGTGTTGTCTGTGGATCCCCACTGGCCAGCCCACAGAGGGCATCGTTAAGGACCGGTCGACAGAATAAGTGAACCAGTGAATAAACTGGTATTTTAAGGCTCTCCCTGCATTTTCTTCCTGTCACTTGAGATGGATGTGAAAACTGAGGCAACTGGGGATCTGGCCTGGAGTCAGGGGCAGGGCAGGCTGGGGTTCATAAGCATTTCCTACACCCTGGGGGAGGGACCAGGAATTGTCCCTGGGGAGGTGCTACCCGTGTTGCAGGAAGGAGAACTTGGAAAGG
>NW_006295825.1:3444578-3457225 GCF_000327345.1 Myotis davidii | reverse complement strand
GAGGTGACACGCGAACTCATTTTTTTGGTTGATTTTTCTTTGTTAAATGGCATTTAAATATATACAATAAATATCAAAAATATAAGTCTTCGTTTTACTGTGGTTGCAAATATCAAAACATTTCTATATGTGACACGGCACCAGAGTGAAGTTAGGGTTTTTCAAAATGCTGACACGCCGAGCCCAGAAGGTTCACCGTCCCCCTCACAGGTCCCCTGTGTCTCCTTTTACTTCTGATGAGAAACGCATGGCGCCGGGGCGTTTTGTTTCAGACTGGCTTTCCCTCTGAAACCCTCCCATCCCGGATCAAGTGCCACCTTCTCCCCGGTGCTTCCTCGGACTCCCAGAGCCAGCAATAGAGGAACAGCCGTTCTCCCCTCACCCGGGCAAGAAGTGTCTCCCCCTGCAGCCGGGCTCTGTCTTGCCGTGTGCTGTGCATACGTGATATTTGCTCACTGCATGCTCCCTCCTGCCCTGCAGCCCAGCCCACTCACTCTGATCCGCTTTTCTGGGGTGCTTCCTCACGTACGTGTCCCCTGCTCCCTGCTCTCCCGTCTAACACTAATCCTTCCAGTTTGAATCACCACACCCTTCAGCTGCCTGTCCTCTTCCTGAGCATCTGAAAGGATCGTCCCCACAGGAACGCCGACCTCTCTCCCAGCTGTGCTACTACAGTAACGAAGAGTGGATTCTATTTTTACTTTTTTTCCTAGCAACCACACTGGTCTTTGATCCACATTTCTCACGGATGTGTCACAAGGCACCATATCAAATATTATGTCAAGAGGTATTAAGTCCATTGTGCTTTCTTCAACCACTAAGCCTCTTATCCTGATGTGGGGAAGAAAAGCAGGTTTTGACATAATTTGTTTCTGGCAAATCTATATTATTTTCTTTTTTTAAAATCACTGCAGCCCTGGCCTGGTGGCTCTGTTTGAGCCCAAACACCAAAAGGTTTGGGGTTTGAGTCCTGGTCAGGGCATATACCTAGGCTGCGGGTTCGATCCCTGATTGGAGTGCATACTGGAGGCAACCAATCAATATTTTTCTCCTCTCTCTCTCTCTCTCATCAGTAAAAATACATCCTCAGGTGAGGATTTGAAGACATTGCTGCATTTCCTCAGTGGCTGTTAGACAGCCTGGTGGTGTGGGTGTAGGGCACACCGTGACCGGCATAAAACAAGCATTCGTCAAATGACCAGGGAAGCACATGAGACGGGTCAGGAGAGAGTTCTGGTCCCGGCTGGGCTCCTTGTGCTCTCTTTGGGCCGATTGCCTCATTGGTAATTGGTGGTGGGGCTTGGCCACATCAGCACTGCACCCCGTCTCCCCCACCCCCACCCCCACCCCCGTGCCTGCCCCATAGGTCCCACTAGGCAATGATGTCGGTCTTATTGATACTTCGGAATACTTCGCGTGAAGCCCAACAGAGCCAGGCACTCATCCCCAACCAGGCTGCACTGGCCAATTACAATGTTAGGTTGAATTGTACCAACAGGTCTGACCCCCCATCACCCCTCCCTTTGTTCAGATCCCTATCCCCTTCTCCCACATCCCCCTGGTCTCCCTCTGGTGTTGCACACTCATCCCTCTCCACCCTGCCGCCAGGATGACCCTCCTAAAATGCTTATCTGATCACCTCAGTTTCCTACTTGGGACGCTCCTGCCATCCGCCTGCTACCTCCAGAGTGAGGTCCCAACTCCCCAGCTTCCTGAGCTCCTCACACCCTGCCCCTGGCCCATCTCCCCAGCCCCTGCTCTCCTCAGGTCCTTGGTAGTTCCCAGAATGTGCCAGCCTCGGTGATCTTCACATTGTGTCCCTTTGCCCACGTGCCCTTTCATCTCTTCCCCTTTGCCTTGCCAGCACTTATGTGCCCTCCAGCTTGGAGGTCTCAGCGTGGACATCACCTCGGCCAGGAAGCCTCTTTAGTTCTTTCCCAAAAGCACTAGGGGAGGTCTCTCTCTTCTGTGCTTCATCTCCCGGTAGCATAAGGCCTGTCTAATGTCTTTTCTCTAACCAGCTTCTCTGGCTCATAATGATAGGGACCGTACCTTATTCATCATTCCTTAGTCTACGGTGGTTCTCAACCTTCCTAATGCTGCGACCCTTTAATACAGTTCCTCATGTTGTGGTGACCCCCAACCATAAAATTATTTTCGTTGCTACTTCATGACTGTAATTTTGCTACTGCTATGAATCTTAATGTAAATATCTGATATGCAGAATGTATTTTCATTGTTCGCAACCCACAGGTTGAGAACCGCTGCTTAGGATCTGTCCAACACTTGGCACTTAGTATTTACTCAATAAATAATTGTGGAAGGAATGTGAGCCAGGTATCTTGGGATTATTTCATTCAGACATGAATTTGTTAAAACAAATCTTTTAAGCAATGGTATCCATGAAGGGGATGGCAGAATAAAAGAGGGGTAAAAATGCAGGGTGCCACTTCTGGAAAAAAAATCCCTGAAATCTCTTTGTTACAACATTTTGGCTCAGGATCAGGAAAAATACCTGTAGACTAGAAGGGCACTAGAAGGGAGAACCTTTAGATTCACAAGTCCTAGCAAAATAGACAGTTACTCAAGTTGGAGCCACCAATTTGCCTCTGGGCTCCTGAGCTTCCTGGTGGCCAAAGCCAAAAGGGACAACAGCTCTTTGCATGACTGCCGCAGACCTGCTACAAAACGTCTTTGTTCCACAACCTTCAGAGTCACCTCTTCTCCTTTCTGCACTTCTCATGCAATTCTCAGGAGACTGGGCACAGAGGAGGGACCACCTTCTGAAGGTAGCAGGCGCCATTTGCCTATGTCACTGTTCCCTGTGTCAGTGAAGCTCTCTCTCGTCATAGCTGAGGGGCCTTTCCTGAGCTACGTGTCCTAGGAGGTGGGGCAGCATGAACCACTGGCCCTAAACCTGCAAGCATCCTTACAGAATCCGGGTGGGTCTCGGCCAGTTCACCCGGAAATCACAGCTGATCTAGCCACAAGTTAATGATTGAAAAATCATTTAAAGAGTTAAGATGAACTGAATGAACCATTTAGAGTTACACCAGTTCTGCCCTAGCCAGTTTGGCTCAGTGGATAGAGTGCCTGCCTGCGGACCGAAGGGTCCTGGGTTTGATTCCAGTTAAGGGCACATACCTCGGTTGCAGGCTCCTCTCCGGCCTGGGCCCTGGTCAGGGTGCATGCAGGAGGCAACCAATTGATGTGTTTCTCTCACATTGGTACTTCCTTCTGTCTTTCCCTCTCTCTTCCACTCTCTCTAAAGATCAATGGGAAAATATCCTCAGGTGAGGATTAAAATAAAAAAGGTAGAGTTTATACCAGTTCTGAGTCAACCTGTTTAGATAGAAGGAGGCGGCAACTCGTATTTGTTCCTTCCTGGTTGGCATACATCAAATGTTTGTCTTGTCACCGGAAAGCTTGTCCTTAAAGGAACTCTTTAGTAAATTTTTTTAAAATGGCACCTAAATTACTTTGTTTATAAATACTTGTAATACTGATCAAACACCATCAAAAAGTATATGTGAACTATGAAGTGGTTGAAAATTGGAAGAAGTTGTAGTTAAAAATCTAATACTCCCCATCATTCCTATATGCTATATTGAACAGTATGCAGACTAGCCATTATTTTTACACTTTTTGCCACCACTGTCTTCATGATTTAATTCTTGAAATTAATCATTTCGGCTCCTGTCTTTGTGTTCTGAGCATCGAACAGGTGAGAGTGAGTGAGTGTGAGACAACTACCCTATTTCCTGGCTTCTAGATGCCACTGAGGACACATCCCAGTTTCCGAGACACTGAAACGCAGGGAAAGTGTGTATCTGAGAATCGATGAAACGCGGTCTTCGCCCGCAGCACATGGCGTGGCCCGGAAGAGCCTGGCCGTGCTCCTGGGCTCCACGGTGGTGCCCGCCGCCTTCACCCCCGTGGCTGCCACCGCAGGGAAGATAGTAACACGCCAAAGAAGAGGGCCCCTGTTCCCTCCACGGAGACCGAAACAGCCCCTGATCCATTCTCTCCCTCCTGGAAGCCAGACTTTTTAGTACACATCTGCCTGGAGCTGCCTTCATCAGCCTGCTTTGAATTCAGCCTCTTAGCTTTAAACCTTTCCTTTGAGCTGGTGAACTGCTCGGCTCCTCTCCCTCTTGCTGCCAAGGGCATTAACCGGCTCCAGGGGAGCTGTGACCTGCCCTCCCCTGAATGCCTGGCTCCCGACTAGCAGGAAGCAGAAAGGGCAAGTTTGAGCACAGCCAGAGACCTGGCAGGGCCGGTCCCAGCCCCAAAGCCAGCTCTCACCTGCAGTCCAAGGCTCCACTCTGCTCAGGGAAGTGAGGGGCCCTGCATCGGGCTGGGCTTATGGAGCCCCAGGCTTTTTCCCGGGTCCAGGTCTCCACGCCTGAGCCCTAAGTCAAGGCTTAGCCCCGAGGCTCAGGTGGGCGTGGGGCCCAGCGGCCCTGGGCTCGGTGGGGAGGCCAGGATCGGCCTCCTCTCCCCTGACTTCAGCTACACGCAGAGGTGTCCACGGCTATGGAGCCAGTTATCCAGTCCCTAGAGGCCAGGAAAGCATCAGGGAGAGTAGCTCCGACTCCACCCTGGTCAGAAGGAAGGACGAGCCTAGAAAGAACATTCTGGCCTCCGATGTCCTTGTGAGGATAAGAGCCCTCTGTTTTGTTCAGCCCCTTTCTTTCTCACAAAGGCATGCCCTTTGTTCAGACTATAAGTGCATGCCGCCTGGCTGTTAAAAACTCAGGCAATTCGAAAGGCAGAGAGAAGCGGATCCTTTCTAACAAAATTCACGTTCGTTGGCTATTGCAGAGTTTACAAGCATTTCTCAATTATCAGCAGATAAAATTCTACCATAACTGGGAGGTGAAGGAAAGAAAACAATGATCAGTGTTGCTGATTGTGTACAGTGCGCCAGCACATCAGCCTCTCTCCGTGTATAGTAAGTCCTCACTTAATGTTCCCCCAGAGGTTCTGGGACTTTAAGCAAAATGACGTATAATGAAACCAATTCTACCATCGGCTTATTGTTAGAAACAGGTTGGTTCTAAGGCATCTTATTCAATGTGTATCTTATCTAATCCTGCTGTATTCTTATTTAATCCTCACCACACCTCTATGAAGCAATTGGTAGTCAAACTTGACTAAGCATCAGGATCACCTGGTGGCCTTGTTAAACGAGGCTGCTGGGCCGTGGCCGGGCGGCTCAGTTGTTTGCAGCATCGGCCTGTGCACCATAAAGGTTGTGGCTCCAATCCCCGGTCAGGGCATGCGTGGGAGGAAACTGACAGATGTTTCTCTCACACATCGATGCTTTTCTCTCTCTCCCTTAACAATCAGTCAACATATCCTTGGGTGAAAATTTTAAAAAAGAGAGAGAGAGAGATTGCTGGGCCCTGACCTAGAGTTTTTGAGTCACAGGTAGATCTGGGATGGGCCGAGAGAGTATATTTCTAACAAAGTCACACAGAAGATAGGCTTTGGCTATTTCCCCCCAGCCTCTTCCCATGCGTTTCACTTCTGATGCGCAGTGTTCAGGAAGGGCATCTGAGGGCCCAGACGATGCTGATGTCGCTGGTCCGGGGACCACACTTTGAGAACCACTGAGGTAGGTGCTATTGCTCTCATGCTGTAGTTGAGAGAACAAAGGTTCGGAAAGGTCCTTACTTTCCTAAGGTCAGTCCGCCAGAGAGTGAGCCAGCAGATATTTCCAAATGGAAGTCTGCCTGGGTGTGGCTCTGTGCACTTCATACTTCTCCGGCCTGGTCTTCTGCCTCGTGCTGCCCCTCCTGACACTGCACCTGCCTTGAGGAATAACGCTAGCTTACCTATCTGCCCACCCAGTGGGGAAGGCCAGCTAAATGCAGGCCTGTGGGCGGCCACGGGCCAAGGTCCTCCAGAACACACGGACCTCAATGCTGCAACGCGGGACAGGTGAGAAACAATTACCAGGGGGTGAATCAGGCCACAGCGCATCAGGCCCAGCCTGTCACAGCATCGGTTAGAAGTAACTGGAACTGTAGCTCAGAGTTAATAAATGGAGGTTTGTTGGGTTGCCAGCCTCAAGGGACGTCCCCAAGATATAGGGGTAATGATTTCCTGGTATGAAAAACATGTTCTGGCCTTTCTTGCTCTCTCCCCAGGAGTGCCTCGCGCTTGCTCTCCTCAGTCATCCTCAGGAGAGAAGTCGCTGGTGTTTTAGTTGGCTAACCCCCTACCTTTGGGGAAAACCAGTGCTCTCCTTCCTTCAACCAGCCTTGCAATTGCACACGCTCCCTGACTGCCCTTTGCGTTCTCCCGTGAGGTCTAACTTAGTCTGCCCTTCATACTGCCTTTGACTGTGAGGCCACATGGCACCTTGATCACCACTAACGAATAGAAGGTAAAGGGGTTTTCCTCCTCGTCTCCTTCCGTGCGTCCCCTGTCGGTTCTCAGAGTTCGGGCAGGGCTCAGGAGGATGTCCCCAGTCCCAGGGAAAGGTCATGGATAACAATTTCATATTCCAGCAGATTCAGGCCAGAAGATGGGTGGAGGCGGAAGGCGGGAGCCCGGAGAAGCAATGTTTGCCCCATGGAAGGCCCCTTCCCAGTTCCCAAGACAATTCTCTAAGACAGAGCATCTACAGTCTGGGAGGAAGGAGAGCACAGGAGGAATGCTGTGGCATTCCCGGGTCACACGGGTGCTACGAGGGCTGAGGGCTGCCCAGGCACTGCAGAGAAGATGGGCAGGAGCCTGGGAGTGGCTGCAGCCTGCCGCCCGCACCCCCAGGCCCCGCCACGTCATCCCAGGGCTCCTGTAGCAGGAGCGCTGGGCCGCTGGTTGCCTCGAGGGCCCTGACCAGGGGAAGGTGGGACTCAACCTCCAGGAGGTGGACTTGGCTTCCATGTTCCCTTTTCATCCCATCTCCTTTGAAGGGTTAAGGGTCTTATTTCTCCAAAATCTCCAGCAGACTGTGGTGGTGGCTGACTGCTGAACTAGCCCAACCCGAGGAGCACCCAAGCCACGTCTGGTACCCAGGACGGAGCGCGGTGCCATTCTCTGCTCACATGACGTGTTCTTGGGTGGTTCGTTCCAACAGAGTCATTCTTTTTGGTTGCTCTGCTGTTTTGAACACACACTGAGGAATTTTGGGGTTTTCTTGGGGAGGGCTAAAAACACTATCGGGGGAGGATGACTCTCCCAGCCAGCTGGAATTGTTTAACTCTTTCCTTGGCTACAATATACACACAGAAAAGTGCCTGTATCATAGCGAACAGCATGACGAATTTTCACCCACTGAACATGAGCGGCTCCTCTCCTGGCGCCTCCTTCCATCACCCCCAGCCCCCAAGGGTGCCCGCTCTCCTGACTTGACCAGCACGGACTCACTTCAGTGGCCGGAGTCATCCTCAGCTCACATGACAGCCTGACTTGCAGCTGTCCTCCAGGTCGGAGTTGGCAAAGCTGCCAGGGCTCAGCTGGGTTGACCTGGGACGGATTTCCATCGGGGAGGGGTACTGATTTCCATCGGGGAGGGGGACCGATTTCCATCGGGGAGGGGCCCACCCAGCAATTCTCAACCCAGCACATGTCCAGCGGCTGCTTCAGCCGCCCGGGCAGCGTGCACAGGGGACGACTGGCCCCGTCTTGGCTACCAGATGGCCCTCCTGTGCCCCGGGAGGCCTCTGAGAGGTCAGCCTGGTGACTCAGTTTGGAGAGGGATGGGGATAGAGTTCTCTTTCCACGTGTTTCTAGAAGTCCTGCCACGTGTCCCAGGCAGTGGGAGGTCCCTGATCAGGATGAATCAGCAGTTTCTACGTGCAAAATAGCTGAGTCTGCGCCCTGGGCAAGCCACGTGGTGTTTGGTTGGAACCGCCCCATTCAGGGCAGCCCTTCTGCGTGGACACTGTCCTTCCCCAGCACCTATGCCAGGTCCTCTGTTTACCTGGGCGACTCTGAGCCCAGGTGCCAGCTGCCAGCCGGCACCCGTTTGCCTCCTCAGTTGTCCTCCATCCCGTCTTCCTTCACTGGCCCCCACTGAGAGCCAACTCCATATCACGAGCTCATTTCACTAATGAAAAGCCACATTTGCCTTTACGCTCATCCCCTCCCCCCTTTCATGGCATGCATCATTAGACTCTACCCTCTGCTTCCTCAGCAAATAGCTGCTTTAATTGTGCAGAACAGAGGGACAGAGGGCTGGCCAGAGCTAGTGGTCAGGAAAAAATGCGTCTGAACTAGTTGACGTGGCTGGACAGAGAAGCCCTCTTTCGGGGAACACCATGTCATGACTAAGGTGCAGAAAGATTTTCCTCCCACACCTTCTCAACTTTCTGTTCTCTGGAACTATCTCACTCTGCCCTGGGCAAGGGGGGAAGGGGGCGGTCACACAGAGGCAGGGAGCCCTGGAGAGATTGGAACTGTGTTTCCACTATACCTGGGAGGCTAGTACAAGAGGTGGAGCAAGCTACCCCAGCTGGTCAGTGGTTCTCTTCTAGAGTGAGTGCAAAAGTCACTTGGGAAGTGCATGAAATAGACAAGCTTTTGAGGTTCCTCCCTTCCCCAGGTCCAGGCTAAGTCCCAGCAATCTGCATACTAGGAAAGCAGTCCAGGCGGCTCCGATGTGGGGGACCCCGAGCCATAGTGGAAGGGACAATGATCTAGAGAGCAGCACCTTCCCCAGGTTACAGATGGGGAGAAAGCGAGACCCAGAGGACTCCAGTGGCTTACTAAAGATCATATGGAATAAGGCCCAGGACCTGAGTCCTGCCTTCTTTACATGCCTGCACTGCTCTTGTCACATCCCACACATTGCACTTGGCCATGGAGCCCAGAGGCCCTGAGGCCCTAACCTGTCTATTCTTCCTTTGTGGGACCTCTTGCTCTGCTCTTTCTTTCTCTCTTACTGCCAACACCATACACTGGATGTTAAGACACAGGATGGGATGTCTTCTCTAAAGGCCAAACTCCTTCTAGCTTCCTGCTTATCCAGCCCTCTCACCCCCCACCACCATGTTGCTCTCCCTATAATGCAGATCACTCCCTGCCCTACCATCTATGGGACAAAGTCAGAAAGGCCTGCCCTGCACTTCCACGTCTCTCTGTTTGTCTCAACCTATCTTTTTGACCTCAGAACCCATCACTCCCTTGTAACTCCTTCTCTACATGATTTCCCTCAAATACCACTTTGTTCTTTCTTGCCTCCACTCATGTGATGCCATCATCATCAGCATTGCCAACAGCACTTCTGCCCTGTCACACTGAATCCTCCAGTCCCCCAAGGCCCAGGTGAAAGCCCTCCTCCTCCTCCAGGAAGCCTTCCTTGACCACGCAGCCCTAGCATTCTCATCCTTCTCTGAACCATCAGAGCACTGAACCATTTATTATCTCTTATTATTACCTATTATATTCTGCTTTGAATTGTGAGCCTTAAGTAATTCCCAGCTACAGATCACAGCCTACCCTTCTAGTTACACACCCACTTAGCAATGGTGCTTTGCACATAATAACTACCTAAGGGATGTTAGTAATGCCGGAGCCATCAATGCTAGAGCCACGGAAACCTTGGCCTGTAGGTAGCTGATCAATTAGTTTGATGACTTTTCTATGCCTCCTGGGCTAACAAAGGCTTTTACAAATTTAACCTAGGGCTTTCTCTGGATTTTTCATCCACTGTAGTAATCAACTTCCCTGCTTGTCAATGAGGCCAGTTCCACCCTCCCACTTACCATAACAAGCTATGTTGCAAATCCCTTGTGACTCTGTCCTAAACAGGACATAATAGTAGTTCTCCCTTATCCATGGGGATACCTTCCAAGACCCCCAGTAGATGCCTGAAACTATACATAATATCGAACCATATATATATATTATGTTTTTATCAGTACATACATACCTATGATACAGTTTAATTTATAAATTAGGCACAGTAAGAAATTAACAACAAAAATAACAAAATGGAACAAGTATAATACACCATATTAAAGGCTATGTGTGTGTGGCCTTCCCCTCGCCACCCCCAGAACCAAGAGAGCTACTAAGTGACTAACAGGCAGGGAGCTAGGCAGCGTGGATGTGCAGAACAAAAGCGATGATTCACGTCTTGGGCAAGATGGAGTGGGACGGCTCGCGATTTCATCACTCTACTCAGAACGGCGCATAATGTAAAACCAATGAATTGCTTATTTCTGGAATTTTCCATTTAATATTTTCAGACTGTGGTTGACCTTGGGTAACTGAAACCACAGAGAGTGAAACTGCAGATAAGGGGGGACTGTACTAGCATTCTGCACTTGCCAGGGGGCCCAAGACTGGGCCTCCCCTCCCCACTCCCGCTGATGACCACGTTTCCCATTCAGTGCAACACACCAGCTGCGCTGATTTCAAGGCGCTTATCTGGCAAGCCTGCCAGCAGTGGCCAATGTCGTTCTTGACCCAATCCCACAGGAACCCCATTGCACGGCTGATGTCCCTCTCTCCCCATTTAAGACAAGCGTCTCTTTTCACTAAGGATGTTCCATCTCCATTTCATCTATTGCTTGTTTACAAACAGGGCAAGAAGTAGTTAATTCTAGACCTACTGACAGCTTAATCAGCGGTTCTCAACCTGTGGGTCGCGACCCCTTTGGCGGTGGAACAACCCTTTCACAGGGGTCGCCTAAGACCATCCCGCATATCAGATATTTACATTACAATTCATAACAGTAGCAACATTACAGTTATGAAGTAGCAACAAAAATAATTTTATGGTTGGGTCACAACATGAGGAACTGTATTTAAAGGGCCAGAAGGTTGAGAACCGCTGGCTTAAGTCTTGGGGCCTGAGCCAAACTTTCAGAAAAGAGCCCTTTATTCTTTGTTTATTGTAGGGCAAATGCCCTACAGAAGAGAAAGGCTCTCTCCTGCCCACGGCCCTTGCAATGTGGAAGTACCCTGGATATCTTCACCTGGGAGGTCTGGTAGAAATCCGTGCAGGAGTCTGGAAGCCTTAACACTGACTCAAAGTTCAAGTACACAGAGCAGGCTCGTCTGCTAGGAGAAAGTGTACCATGCAACCCCTATGGAGTGATTTCTCAGAGAGGCCTTTGTGCCTATTTAATAATATCAGAACTGCTCTCTCTACTCCAAAAAAATATCTCCAGAGATCGTGACATTTCTGGCTTTCTCATTAAACACAGCCATCTCCTAAAAAAAATATTTAAGATCTCCACTTACCAATATAGGTCCAGTCGAACCCTGCAAAGAACAAAACAAAGCAAGTTAAGTACAATTATGCTTGAACAAGTTGGAAAAAAACACAGATTTCATTTTGAAATGGGTGAGACGGAAAAGGGGGTGGATGCCCAAAACTTCTTCAGTAAAAGCCTCCCCAGACATCCTAGAGATGCCAAATTTTATTAGCTGAGTGGGTAATAAATTCACATGGTTCAAAACCCAAAAGCTGCCGAAGGGTCTACAGTAAAAGCTCTTTCTCCTGCCAGATCTCTCTGTTTCCACTAGAGATGGCCAATTCATCAGTTGATGGAATCTTTTATGGTATGACTGCACACACTTATGTATTGTTTTCTTTCCACACTGCGCCCCCCTCTTTTTTTGTTAATCCTCACCTGAGGATATTTTTCCCATTGATTGTTAAAGACAGTAGAAGGGAGGCAAAGAGGGAGGGAGGGGGAAGGAAGGGAGAGATGGGGATAGAGAGAGAGACATCAATATGAGAGACACATCGATTGGTTGTCTCCCACATGCACCCTAACTGGGGCAGGGGATTGAACCTGCAACCCAGGTATATACCCTTGACCCAGAATCCAACCCATGACCCTTTGGTGCACAGGCTGGCACTCTAACCACTGAGCATACTGGCCAGGGCTCCCTCCTTTTTACACACAAAGGCTGGCATGTTGGAAACACTATTTTGCATCTTGCTTTTTCCCTACTTAACAACAAATCTTGGAGAATAGTTCACAACGATACATGAAGAGGAAAACACTACTCTCAAAAGGAAAATGTTTCTTTGGGGAAGCTGCCGCCCTTGCACGAGTTAGATTCCAGGGGTGGGAGGAACGTGTAGGAAAAATTCTGCCAGGAATATAACGGAAGTCACCCGCCACTTCCCACTCCCCACCCTGCACATGTAAAAGTCCTTCATTCCTACATCAAAACACATTGTTTGAAAAGCTGTTGCAGACCCTGCCTGACACCTCCCTCCTTACCTCCAGAAGGAGATCAAGACCCTGAATGAAGACTTGGGGTGTCTCAGGGCCACATCCCAATGCGGGGCCTGTCCAGCTCCTAAGACCCTCTCTCCTAGCTTCTCCCAGTGTCTCCGTGTTCTCGGCCCACCAGGGACAGCGGGAAGAGGAAGGCTTTCCCATTCCCTTTCTCTCTCGGGAACTGATTTGAGTAAAATTTAACTGGTCACTTATGACAACTGGGCATCTCCTACTCAAGCCAATGGTGGATTTTAAAAGCTAAAAGAGGACTTTGCTTTTATTTTTAAAGCTGGTTTAACCTCATATTTTTGTTGTTGTTCTGTTTCATTTCTGTGCTTCAGTGGTTTTAATTATTTTAATTCTCCATTATTAATTGGTAATCTTATCAAAATACACTTGTACATGGTTTATAGAGTCAGGTGGTTCTAACAAAGCTTTTTTTTTTTT
>NW_006295825.1:3442759-3443278 GCF_000327345.1 Myotis davidii | reverse complement strand
TAGATCCAAGTCAGGGGTTTGGGGCTTTGCCCGCGTCCTGTCCTGGGTGCTAGAAGCTTCCCCGAGTTCTTTAGAAGCTTCCCTGAGTTCTTGAGACTGCCCAGCTCGCCACACCAGGTTCACACAGAGCGATGTTTCCCCCCAGCAGCTAAGAACCCAAGGTTTTCTCCGGAAGACACCCGACTTCACCTGATTTTGCTCCCTCCCAACCTCAGACAGTTTTCCTCAGACATTCTCCAGGGCCAATGGCTGGAAATTTAAATGCTCCGGGCAGAGGGCAGGCCACACTTTGACCCCATTACCAAGCTTACCCCTCCTTCAGCCCCAACCTTGGGTTAATACTGACACTCCACACCTCAGTGATTTTTGCCTTGACCTTGTCCCCAAAGCAGTTAAGACGCCCAGAATCTCATGAGGAATAATAAAATAAAAACTGTGTTCTTCAAACCTAGGGGTAGGCAGGCGGGCTGCTCAGTGTGGGGTGAAAGTGGAGTTTTTACACCATCCTAACTTGGAGAA
>NW_006295825.1:3440539-3442700 GCF_000327345.1 Myotis davidii | reverse complement strand
GGGGGGGTGTGCGGGGGAGGAAGAAGGGCAAGGAGGGCAGGGGAGGAGGGTGAGGGAAATCAGGCAGGAAGAGAACAAGCCCGGAGGAGCTGCCCCCAGAGTGCGGGGAGTAACAGGCTTTCAGGAACGCCAGCCAATGAATGGCTGTTTCTGTCTCTGGTCTTAGAACAGCTTGGAACCAAAAGGGAGACTTTCAGTGAAACTTCAGGTCTCAGTGCAGCTTTCTCCAGAGGGGGATACATGCCAAAGTTTGCAGTTTTAAAAATTAATTTCCACTTTTACATAACGCCTTTCTCTCACCGACCTTCTATGTCTCCCGGGGGTGGGGGAGATAATATTAAGCATATCATGCCAATGGACTGGAATCAAATTCAGAGTAATGGCAAAGCTGCTGACAGCCCAGCTCCCCGCTGTCCCCTGCCCTGTACCCCCTACCCCCCGGGGGGAGGGGGCACAATGACCTCCAAGAAGGAAGGGGGCTCCCGGTTCACATGCTGAACAGGACCGATTTCCCACCACCACTGCCTAGCCAGGGAGTATACATGCTCAGCCGTTATGGTCGCTTTGGGTCCTTCTGTAAATATTTCAGCCTAACGGGTTCGGGATTATAGCACCCACACATCTTTACAACTTGAGGCAAACTGTCAAGGGCGGGGCCACCATCAGTTACCCAGGAGTTTCCACAAAAGTCACCGCTTACTCTCTCAGAACAGCGTTCACCCAGCTGTTGGGGAGGCAGGCGAAAGCGTGGCATCCTCCCCCAGGTGTTACAAAGGACTGGCTAACCTGACCTTAGCTGCTCTCAGCAATTCACTGCACAGACCTGAGTCTACAGCCAGGTCCACCCACCGCCTCTTCCCACCTCCGTCCGCACCCTCAGCTCCAGCCTCAGGGTTCAGGGCCCTAATTACACTCAGAAATAAGGTGTGTGTGCTCATCTGTGCGCGTAGCTCTGGAAAGCTCGCTCAGTTGAGGTTTCTCCTGCGATTGCAGCGCTCATCCTCAGATGAGGCACCAGCCTGATACTGTGGGAGCTCAGGGGCCGAGGTTGCAGAGTGGACACCTGAGGCCCAGCAGCCCTACATGTCCTTGAAAAGCAGCAACATCCAGAGCACCCTTCGCTGCCCTCCTCTTTCTGCCCAAGCCTGGTTGGGCCTCAACACTCAGCGCTTTGAGTGTAAGTGGCAGCGTGGAGGGGCCCGGGAGCAGGGGGCTGGGGGATTAATCGCCATAAAATGGAAGCGAGGGTGATCTGAGTTGGGGGTTCACCGGGGAAGGTCAGGCCCCAGCCCGGTTCACCTCAGCTCAGACCTGACCTCAGGCAGACCTCATAAGGAAGCGTGTGTCTGTCTGCGCTTTATGGACGTGGCGCCTCCTGATTCCCCACCGTTAGCTTTAGGGACAGGCGTCTCACTTAGCAGGACTAAACTGACCCTGCAGGACAGGTCAGGCCAAGGCTGCTGCTGCTGCCCCTTCCCCCTTCGGGGCCCTTCGGGGAGGGGAACTACTCCTTCCCAAGAGGGGAGCCTTGGGAGGCCCAGCCGATGCCTGTTAGAACGTGCAGCCCAGTGTGTCCCAGGCAGGGAGAATGCCCTGTGTGCTCGCCAAGGAAGTGATATTTACATAGATCCAAGTCAGGGGTTTGGGGCTTTGCCCGCTTCCTGTCCTGGGTGCTAGAAGCTTCCCTGAGTTCTTGAGACTGCCCAGCTCGCCACACCAGGTTCACACAGAGCGGGTACTGCAGAATTCACTGCCATGTTTCCCCCCAGCAGCTACGAACCCAAGGTTTTCTCCGGAAGACACCCGACTTCACCTGATTTTGCTCCCTCCCAACCTCAGACAGTTTTCCTCAGACATTCTCCAGGGCCAATGGCTGGAAATTTAAATGCTCCGGGCAGAGGGCAGGCCACACTTTGACCCCATTACCAAGCTTACCCCTCCTTCAGCCCCAACCTTGGGTTAATACTGACACTCCACACCTCAGTGATTTTTGCCTTGACCTTGTCCCCAAAGCAGTTAAGACGCCCAGAATCTCATGAGGAATAATAAAATAAAAACTGTGTTCTTCAAACCTAGGGGTAGGCAGGCGGGCTGCTCAGTGTGGGGTGAAAGTGGAGTTTTTACACCATCCTAACTTGGAGAATGGGGAGGGGAGGAGGGG
>NW_006295825.1:3433364-3438552 GCF_000327345.1 Myotis davidii | reverse complement strand
CAGCCCCAGCCCGGAGTCTCCAGCCAGGTCCACCCACCGCCTCTTCCCACCTCCGTCCGCACCCTCAGCTCCAGCCTCAGGGTTCAGGGCCCTAATTACACTCAGAAATAAGGTGTGTGTGCTCATCTGTGCGCGTATCCACACAGACACACAGACACACACACACACACACACACACACACACGTTTAGGACAGTTTTTCCTGGAGAAAAACAATGATTAAGGATGGGATGCATCATCCCTTTGACTTGCAGGTAAAACCCAATGGCGAGGAGTCTCTCCTCCCGAGTAAAGTGCCCAGCTCGCCACACCAGGTTCACACAGAGCGGGTACTGCAGAATTCACTGCCATGTTTCCCCCCAGCAGCTACGAACCCAAGGTTTTCTCCGGAAGACACCCGACTTCACCTGATTTTGCTCCCTCCCAACCGGCTCCGGTGGGAGGCTTCTGCCCTGGAGCCACTGCAAACCCTTCCCGCCGCGACCCTGCTCAGGATGCCACAGTCCCCTTCCCATCGCGCAGCATTTAAAATCCCGGTTCCCGGGCCCAGTGAGCAAGTTCCCAAGCAACCCCTGCGGAGCTGCAGGTGCTCCGAGAACACAGGCAAATTTCAATAGGAAGACAGTGCGTTCCAAAGGGAAACGGAGCATCCCTCCTAACTGTGCAATTGGACACGAGGCTTGTCCTTCCCTGCTCCCCCTCCCCGCTCCCCCAGGCATCGCCCACCCCTCAATTATTTTACTTTATCATTTACAAGCCCCGCAGGAAGTCCCTCAGTCCAGGGGTGGCTGAGCGCTCCGGGACGGTCAGGAAAGAGGCAGAAACTTTACCGTTGAGTGGGGCTGTGCTGGAAAGCTGCTCCTTTAAGATCAAGAGCAGGAGGACGGCCGCCGCGCGCAGGCTGCTGTGGGGCATCTTTGGTGGCTCCTGCGGGGCCGGCGCGGACTGCCCTGGGCTCCGCTCCTTCCCAATCCGGTCGCCGGGCTGGGACCAGGGAGCGCGCGCGGGGACCGCCACACCGGGCACGGGCACCGCCACCACGTGCGCGCAGCGCGGGCGCGAGCTCGGCCAGCACGTCTGTGCTTTGCGCTCCTGGCTCCCTGCGGGCTGCTTTTATGGAGCAGCTCCGTGATGTCACGTGCGGAGGGGAAGGGCGCCCTGCCTACAGGAGGTCTGGCGTCCCAGTTCCCAGGTGAGCTGTCCTCCGGACTTCAGCCACGCTCTGTGGGGCAGTGGCCGGGGCGCTCCTCCTGAACGCGGCTGACCTGGGATCCCAGTTTTCCGTGGCAGCAGCGGATAGGCGTGGGTGCGATCAGCCCCATCCGGAGGAGTGTGTCTAGGGACTCACTCCAGTGGCCCTGCCCTTAATGAGAAGCCCCCTGAGTACCATGCCATGTGGGCAAGATCGTCCTCCAGGGCCCCAGTGGTATGTCAGCCTGGACTGGGCACCCGTTAGGGACTAGACAAGACAGCAGAGGGGCTGCATGCAAATTCAGTTTCTGTGGACTGGATAGTGCATCCTGAGAAGGTCGTACCTTTGAAATGTAGATACAGTGAAATTAATTAAGACTAGGTATGCCCAGCTGGAGTGGCTCAATTAGTTGAGTCAACCCTGTGCACCAAAAGATTGCTGGTTGGATTCCTGGTCAGGGCACATACCTGGGTTGTGGGTTCCATCCCCCCATCAGGGCATGTACGGAAAGCAATCTCTATCTTTCTCTCTCTTTCTCTGTCCCTCTCTCTCTCTGCCTCTCTTCCTCCTTCCCTCCTTTTCCCTCCCTTCCTCTCTCTAAGCATGTCCTCCAATGAGGTTAAAAAAAATAAGACTAGGTAAATAGCACAGTGGGTACAAGTGAACAGCTTTACTAAGCAATTAGATTTCCCTCTAGTATCAGGTAAGTAGACAAGGCTCGTGCTGGTTCATAATACCCATTCATTCTCTGGGAAGTGGGATGGGTCCCTTCTCTGGGTAGCAGTGGAGGGAAGGGACTTCCGTCATTTATTGAGCACCTAGTATGTGCTGAGCACAGTGATAGGTCTAAATCAGTGTCTGAGTTCTGTTTCCAGTGCATCACCTATTGCCCATGTCTGCCCACTTTCCTTACATGTCTGTATTCATTTAAATGTGTAGACATACATCTAGTTATACACATGTGGTTCTGATGCCCTTTGGATGTAGTCCATGTTCAGTTGTTAAGTCAAAGGCCTAATTAACCTGCTACCCCAATTCTCCCCAGATCTTCCTGCTGCGGTTACTGTGACTTGCTCTCCTTTTCCCCCTTGTCACTAGTGTTTTGGCTAGTGTTTTGGCTCCCTAACCCTCCGAGCGTCTCTGCACGGCTTCTGGTGCTGGGCTCAGTTTCCCTCCCGCTCCGAGAGCAGGCCTGTTCCCTTGGCTCCCTGCTGCCCACAGACATTGTTCAGGCCACATGGTGTGCTGAAGGGTGCCCACCCCAAGCCCTGGTACATGACCTCTGGTTTTGTGACCTGGTCCATCGTGCCCTCTTCTCTTGGCCACAGTGGCCTGACCAGCCCTTACCTCCCTCAGGTCTGTGCTGACCCTCAGCCTAGGTGGACTCTCGGTCTGGCCTCAGCGAACAGCGAAGTGTCTTGTCTGTGCTGGGTTCGGGGGGATAGAGAAAATTCTCTGCTGAGGGCCACCAGGAAGCATATGCCACCTGCATTTCAAGGGGTGCGATTGTTCTGTCCCTATCAGTTCAGCTATTGTTTGGGTTTATAAAGAGCTTTGAAGTCTTGCTAAGGAAGTAGTTACAATGACAATCTAGTTACAAGCACTTCCAGACCACAGTTGGCTTAGGGATGACCTTTGAAAGAGCCCTGAGTGAGCTCCCGAATGGTGAGTGGTGAGTGAGCATTTCACTTGTGGTTCTTAGCACATTCATGTCTCCGGTCTGTCACCCAGGGCTTCAGAAGGTGAATGTACTGGTGGAACGCAGGTGGGGGAGCCACTGCAATTCAGAGATGCGCATACTGGGCCCATGGAGGTGAAGTCACTCGCCCCATCTCAAGACTACTTAAAGGTAAGCAGGCCATGCATGCATTTTGTTATTCCCACTCCAGGTGTTTTCCCATGATGTCTGGCTAAACATTAGGTTCAATTTCTCCTCAAACATGCCCCTCTAAGTGTTCTCCAGGGATCCCCAGAGATGAAGAGGGTTTTTAAAAGTGGGCTGGATTTAGTGGAACAGTAAGGCAAAACTGTGAACTGGGTTTGATGGAAAGACAGTGATGGGATGTTTGCATGTTTAGATCAGAGACCTGGTTAATGAGGAAGAATGGGCAGCAATTAAATGAGAATTGAGAATATAAACTGAGGCCCATTGCCCTAATTGTTTTGGGGTAATTTTTTTCTTTAATCTCAGGGAAGCAAAGGGGAAAAGCAAACAGAAATGTATGGAATGGCCAAACTTCTGAAGTATTGAAGCTGAATGTCAAGGCCACCCCATTCCCTTCTCTAACAGCCCGAAAAGCTAATCAGCTTGAGTTTCCAACTGTGGGAACTTTTCCTGCCAGAGGCTTCATCTGAGGCTTGTGCGGCTGAACATGTACCAACTTGCTTCGCCGTCATCAGATGGGACTGTGGTCAATAAATAACCATTACTCAGTGGGTTAAGGTGGAAAGCAGACCTTCAGCTCAAAATGAAGCCATTGGCCACCCAATGACACACCCAATGACACACCCATTCAGAAGACTCTAGGGAACAGACCTTCTTTAAAATGTCACCATCTGCCCGGCAGGTGTGGCTCAGTGGTTGAGTATCAACCTATGAACCAGGTCATGGTTTGATTCCCAGTCAGGGCACATGCCCAGGTTGGGGGCTTGATCCCCAGTAGGGTGTGGCGCAGGAGGCAGCTGATAAATGATTCTCTCTTATCCTTGATGTTTCTATCTCTGTCTCCCTCTCTCCCTCTCTGAAATCAATTTTAAAATATTTAAAAAATAAAATACAATATTTGATCAGAAGAATTAATATTGTTAAAATGACCATACTACCCAAAGCAATCTACCTACAGAATCAGTGAATTTCCTGTCAAAATTTTAATGATATTTTTACAGAAATAGAACAAATAATCCTAAAATTTGTATGGAGCCACTAAAGACTCTGAATAGCCAAAGCAATCTTGAGAATGAAAAACAAAGCCAGGGATATCACACTCCTTGATTTCAAACTGTATTACAAAACTATATTAATCAAAACAGTATTGTATTGGCATCAAAACAGACATATAGATCAATGGAACAGAATAGAGATCACAGTAATAAACCCATGCATATATAGTTAATTTATGACAAAGAAGGCAAGAATATACAATGAGGGAAAGGATAGTCTCTTTAGTAAATGGTGTTGGAAAAACTAGACAGCCACATGTAAAAGAATGAAACTGGACTACTATCTTATACCATAGGGGACCCTAGTTGGAGAAACCCTCTTGCACTGTTGATGGGAATATAAATTGGTGAAGCCACTATGGACAACAGTATGGAGACTCCTTAAAAAGTTAAAAATAGAGCTATCACCCTGGCTGGTGTGTTCAGTGGTTAGAGCATTGGCTTGCACACTGAAGGGTCTTGGGTTCGATTCGGTCAAGGGCACATACCTGAGTTGCTCGATCCCCAACCCCAGTCAGTTAGGGTGCATGCAGGAGGCAACCAATCAATGTGTGTCTCTCACATTGATGTTTCTCTCTGTGTGTTTCTCCCCCTCCCTTCCACTCTCTCTACAAATCAATGAGAAAATATTCTTGGGTGACGATTAACAACAAAAAAATTAAAAGCAATGGAAAAACTATCATCTGGTGAGGATTTAAAAAAAATAAAATAAAATAGAACTACCATAACATAACTACAGAAGTTTCACCTGAAAACTACAAAAACACTGCTTAAAGATGTTACAGAAGACCTAAATAAGTGGAAAGACATCTGCATTCATGAACTGGATGGCAGTACCCAAAATGATCTATAGAGTTGACATAATTGCTACCTGAATTACCAGCATGCTTCTCTGTAGGAAACTGAAGGGACCCAGAATAACCAAGATAATCTTTTTTTAAAAAATATATTTTATTGATTTTTTACAGAGCGGAAGGGAGAGGAATAGAGAGTTAGAAACATCGATGAGAGAGACACATTCGATCAGCTGCCTCCTGCATACTCCCTACTGGGTACA
>NW_006295825.1:3426873-3430886 GCF_000327345.1 Myotis davidii | reverse complement strand
ACTCTGACCACTTCCACCCAGGGACCCAGGGTTAGGGAGGACAAATGGTATAGGGCAGGAGATTTGGCAGCACATGAACCTGGGTTTTGAAACTCAGCTCTACCACGCACTACCTGTGTGACCTTGGGAAAGTCATGTAACTTCTATGAGTCTCAGTTTTCTACTTTTTCAGAAGATGAGGGCCATAGAATATGTATAGCCCAAGGAGCAATAGGGAGGAATAAACTAGGCAGGTAAAGAACTTAGCACAGTGGCACATAATTAGCACTATAGAAGAGGTAGTTCTCTGCTGTAGAAAGCTCTTGACTGGCTGAAGGGGATCTATTTCACCCCATGGTTCCTAGTTTGGGTAGCCCCACCAAAACCCATGAACCCTAAGAGAAGAATGAGTGAAGATTTCCAGGTACCTCTTCCTCCCATAATTCTACACATTGGTCTCTGAAAGAACATCCTTTGTCATAACAAACCAGTCCTCCTACTGAACAATGATGCCTTCTAAGCAAGTAGACTCAGAACAACTTGGCCATAGGAAATGCTTGATCACTGGAGTCTTGAAGCTGGGAGGTATTCCTGAGCTCAGAGATGCCACATATGATTGGAATATGCTGGTAATTTCCTTTTGCTTGGATTCTCTAGTTCTCTACAATTGCAAGAATTTATAAGCTGATCGCTCATTTCAGTTCCTTACAAAGAAAACTGATTTCAGTTTGCATCCATCGCTACTGGTTATTGAGAGCTGGGAGCGCACAGTGTGGCTCTCCTGCTTCTCGCCCACTGGAGTTTGCACACTGAGCTGGACCACCTTGCTTCAGCTCCTGTGCCTGACAAGGCTCATGCACTCACTGCACAGGCCTGACGAAGCCAGGTGCAGTTAACATTGCTGGCTTTGTGGCCTGCACAGGGGAAGGCCAGGGAGCTTCCCAACAGACCATTCGAGTTGAGTTGCCTCTTGGCCAGAGGCCATCCCTGGCAAGGATCCATGTTCTTCTCAATCCCTGAGAATGGGCTGAGGTGTATCCCATGGCCAGCAGAGCAGGTAGACAGCCAAGGCTTCAGAGAGTCCTCTCACCCAAGACAACAAACAGTCAGCGAACTAGAGGGACTTCCAGAGGAGTAGAAGCTGCATGGCGAGCCCACTGAGCCAGACAAGGGTACCTCACTTATGGAGCTAACTTCTTTATGCCCACTCCGCTCCTTATCCTTAAAATAAGAGTTTGGGCTCACTTTTTAGTGGAGCTAGTTATAACTAGACTATTTATGTTTTCTGGACACTATCTTTCTAGTGACTTCCTACTGCCTAGGTAATCTCTCTGCCAGATCTGAGTTCATTCCTTAGGTTCCCCAGGACAACACTTACTCTAGAGAACCTGAAGACCACGGCCCATGGATTCCTCATGCTGAAGGACAGAGAAAGTTGAAGCGGGGTGGGTGTCAATGAAATAGAGAAGAGAACAAAAACAGAGCTAGTGTGAGTGTGGGGAGGATGGCTGGCAGCTGCCTAGAACTGTGACAAGAAATGAAATGGATGTCCAGCTCTGATGACTCCCCAAACATTTCTCTTCATTGAGGGTCCCGGTTCTCAGCCATGGCTCTTGGGCTCTTTGAGGAGCTCTGAGTTCCAGAAGCTTCTTTAGAGGGCCTATTGATGAAACACTGATCAGCATGAAAACTTAGAATGAAGACTCATTGTCAATCACGTGGCCGCCTCTCCTCTGGCTGTGAACTTGAACCCATCTTGGTGGGCTCACTTCCTCCATGTGACCAGCACTATGTGTGCACCCACTTCCCCTTGTTCCCAAAGCCAAGCCCCTGACTTACTGGCAATCTACCCATTGCCATATTTATCTGAATGCATCACATTGGATCTTTATTGCTCTTCTAGGAGCTTCCTGACCTTCTTGAGGAAATCACTCAAGAAACTTGACTCCCTGTTTTAAATCGCTAGTCTTTCCAGGTTTTGTGACTTTTTGGAAGTTGTGTTAAGATGTTATCATTGTGAAAATTATTAATACTGTGTAGAAATGTGGGGAAGTGCTTATGGTCCAGTGTTAGTTTTATTTTAAAGTCGTGTTCAAAATACAGTGTGTTTACTCAATAGTAACCAGGTAAATATTTTTTGTTGACATGAACAAGAACAAGGATGGAATGTGCAAGAAGGAAGTTATTGTCGGGTAGGTTGGATTAGTGGATAATTTTTTCTTTTACAAACTCCCTCTAAATAAGTTTGTTTATAAAAGTCACTTGGCTGAGATGTTTCCCTGTCCTAGCTCAACATTGGAGGTTCTGTGTCCAGTCTTGGCCAGGCATGCTTTGTCCAGCATTAAACCTGCTATTGAATCTTCATAAAATCACTGTGTTGCTCTTGCCCCCAGTGGAAGACCAAGGAGTTATCTTTTATTTCCCTGTATTTCCCTTTTTGTCTGGACAACGGCTGCAAGTCAGCTCTGTTCCTTTCTTCGTTTTTCTCTGCCCTCTTCCCCTTCCACTGACAGCTAATTCCATGAGACCAACTCTGAGAGGCTTACTCTTACTACTTCTGCATTGATTTCATTTCTATGAACTGGGCCTGTGTTGACTTGTACTTTCTCTCAGAGGGGTAATGAGCCCAGGGATCCTTCTTATCACAGACGGGTCTGATGCCTCCATTAAAAACAAACAACTCTAGTTACAAGCATCAGTGTAGTTTATAATTATGGATTGTGGTGTCCTTCCTAAACAACTTGAAAGAGTTTTCCGAATTCTCACTGGAATTAAGTGGCAGAGCCACTACTAAAAACATGGAATGACTGAGGCCTTTCCCTTCCCTGTCCTCCAGGGGAAAGAGATTTTGCAGAGATAGCCCAAGTCGTGCCTGAGACCTGCAGAGCCCTGGGCATCTAGAGACTCCATCCAAAGCCCTGCACCAAGGGGCTTGCCCAAGATTTACCATTTGTTCTCCCCAAAACCTTGCAGTAGTCACTGAACAGAGCCTGTCCTTGCTGCTTTCATTAGTGTCTGCTTTGTTTATCTTTGACATGCCCTGGAATAGTTCTGCCATTTTACTTTCCACTGGATGAGCAAAAGATCTACAACCTTGCCAAAATTTGGCATTTGTCTCCTAATATTTGCCAGCCTTGTCGGTAAAAAGAGATATCTTGCTATTGTTTTAATTTTCACTTATCTAGCCCAGCCGGTGTTGCTCAGTGGTTGAGTGTCGACCTATGAACCAGGAGGTCACGGTTTGGTTCCTGGTCAGAGCACATGCCTGGGTTGTGGGCTCCATCCCGGGTGGGTGTCTTGTGGGAGGCGGCTGATCAATGATTCTCTCTCATCATTGATGTTTCTCTCTCTCTGTCTCCCTTCTTCTCTGAAATCAATAAAAATGTATTAAATTTTTTTTCACTTATCAAATAACTAGTTGGATTGAGCAAAACTAGTGGATTTTCTTGGGTTCTCTGTCTTTTTCTGGTTGACTTGTAGCACTTTCTTATATGTTCTGGGTAATAATCCCTTGCTGGCTTTAGAAGTCTCCAATGGTTTTCCTCAGTCCAGCACCTGTCAGTTAATTTTGAAAATGATATCTATCATTACATTATTATCAATTTTTCATAGTTAAATTCATCAATTTTTTGACCTATGGGTATATTTGTTAGATTTTGGTTTTTAAAAAATCCAACCCAGTTTTAAGATTATACATATATTTTCCTATGTACATTTCTATTTATTTGTTTTGAGGGATTGCCTTTCACATTCATATATTTAATGCATCTGAAGTTCACCTTTGTTTATGGTGTTAGGTATCCAACTTAATTTTTCTCCATGTAGTGAGCTAGTTTTCCCTGCACTACCTCCTAAGCAGTCCACCCTCATCCCATTGATTTGTGGTGACTTCTTTTCAATACAGAGGGTACAATCACATCCAAATGCATCAACATACACATATACGATTCTGAATACTTTCTGATCCTTGGTCAATGTGCATGTTTCTGCATCAGCACCGTAGTGTTTTAATTGGAATATAGTGGGACAAGTCC
>NW_006295825.1:3426230-3426667 GCF_000327345.1 Myotis davidii | reverse complement strand
TCTCTTATATTATCTCTTATAATAGTTTTACATGTTCTCCAAAACTTTATTTTGAACTTCTTATTAATTTTTAGGTACTTTGTAGTTTTGTGACTCTTGTGAAACATCTTATTTTCTATTATATTTTCTGATTGAATATTGCTGATGTACAAGAATGCTATTTTTTGTAAGTGGATCTTATTCCTGACAGCCTTGTCAAGCATAAGCCATAGTTCTAAAGGTTTTTCTATTAATTCTGTGAGATGTTCTATGTATATAATCAGATCACCTATAAATAATGTCAGTTTTGTCACTTCCTTTCAAATCCTATACCTATTCCTTTTTCTGTCTTATCACATTGGCCAAGACCCCCAGTACTCTGCTGAGTAGGGCCGCTCCTGTTCTTAGAGGAAATGTGAATCTATCTGCACCTGCTATTTCTTTCCCATCCCCAGGGG
>NW_006295825.1:3405154-3426161 GCF_000327345.1 Myotis davidii | reverse complement strand
CTGCTGATGTAGGAATGGTGATTCTGTTTTGCTCTAACTCTTCGAGTGGAGTTAGAGTAAACTGTAACCTGTCCGTGAAACTGTGGGGGAGAAAAGAGCCCAAGATATAAGTTTTTCTACCTGTGGCACCTTTCCTCTTCACCTATAGACTGTAGTCACATACCCCCCAAACCCTGGGACCCAACACTTTGCTGTTCCTCTAGAAGCTTCTCACAGTTATTACATTAGATACTCAGACCCACCAGCTGCCTCGTTTCTGGATACTCAGGGCTGGGCTGGGGGAGACAGCCAGTAGCTTAAAATGGGTTGCCATTTTGTCAGGATCCAGAGGACAGAGTGACATTTCTAAAATAATTATAATCATGAGAATGCTTTAATCATAGACTCTTGGAGGCCCTCATTATAACATCTTTATTTTTATTTATTTTACTCCTTACCCGAGGATATGTTTTTCTTTGGTTCTAGAAAGAGCAGAAGGGAGATGGAGAGCGAGAGAGAGAAAGAAGCATCGATGTAAGAGAGAAGCATCCATCTGTTGCCTCCTACATTTGCCCCGACCAGGGATTGAACCTGTGACCCTTCGGTGCACAAGACAATGCTCCAGCCAACTGAGCGACCTGGCTAGTGCATATAAACTCTTTCATAAGAACATTCAGGGTCTTGACAAGCTGACCTCACCTCCTTTTCCATTAACTAAAACATAGCCCACAGATCACCCTGGGTGATCTTTTCCAGAGCATGTAATGTACTTTAAACTTCACCTGTTTACCATACAGTTCCCTCTCCATCGTGTTCTCTCACCTTTCTCCACACTGAGAAATTCTACTCATTCTGCAAGGCTCAGAACAAACGTCGTCATCCTCATGAGGTCCTCTTGAGTTCATCCCATTGGTGTCAATCATTCCGTCCCCAATGCTCCCCATAGCACTGACCTGTCAGGTTTGCCTTATAGTGTGTTGTTAGTTATCTAACTGTCCCATAGATAGCGACCTCTAGGAGAGCAAGAACTGTGCTTCATTCATCTCTAGCTCTGCAGCAGTTCTTCATACAGTAAACGCTCAATAAGTGTTTACTTATTTGATTAAATGGTAGAGATCACAGATTATAGGAAAAAGAAGCAATGCTCTTGCCTAATCTTGGTATCAGGAGGATTGAATGTGAACTTGCAGGGGTGTGGTTATCTTTAGTAATACTTGGCAACATGCAGATAGGAATGAGAACAGACACTGTAAAACCCTGGTCATTCTCTTTATGGTCTGATAAACCCTTAAAGTGCTATAATAGCAGGTATTCAACCTGTGCAGTGTTGTGCAACTATTTAGAACAAAATGTGCCTGCAAAGTCTAACATACAGGGGCAATGGTGGACATTAGCATGTGGCCAGATATTCCTAGGTTTCTGCTCCTGAAAAATGTCCTAGTGGTACTATTAGGTGGGTTAGGTGGGTGTCCCTACACACAGCCCTTGAAATGTACCTATTTCTAAGTGAAGATTATGAGACAAATGGAAATTTCTTTTGAAAATACTACCTCTACTTTTTTAAATTTTATTTTTCAATCATACTTTACACTCAATATTATTTTATATTTATTAGGAATTTTTAATAAGTGGAATAGATTGTTCATGTTGTGGAAGAGACACACACACAAAAAAAATAAATGAAGAAACTAAAGTAAAATTAATACTAATGTTTATAATCTCCCTTCTCTTTGAATGACATACGACTGTTTCTTCTGTGTTTTTTTCTTTTTACATCCCTAGGCAATAGGTAAAGAAAGTATTATTATCATTTTAGTAAAAGCGGAATAAGGAAGTATTAAATTACTTCAGTAAATTGTTGTAGCAGCAACCCTTAATTTGTTCCTACCTCCCTGAATCCACATCCTTGAGCAATATCTTTCACAGTGACTCCAGTCATGGCCATGTGACTTTCTTTGACCAATAGGAAAAGAGCAAACATGACGTAAGCAGAAATTTGCAGCCTGCCCTCTCTTAGTGATCGTTGGTACCCTGAGACCACCATGGTGTGACTACCATGTGAAGCCAGATTAGTCTGCTAGAGAATGAGAGATCACATGGAGCAGAGATAAACCATCCCAGCTGAGTCCCCCTCAACTAACCAGTGAATCTCCAGGTATGTGAGTGAGGGCAGACAGCCCCTCATGAGCTACCTACAGACCCTCAGAGATCTGCCACACCAACCTAGATCAGAAGAACTGTCCAAATGACTCACAAAAGCATGAGAAAAAAAATAAATGTTTGTTGTTTTAAGCCATTAAGTTTTGAGGTGGTTGGTGACACAGCAAAACCCCAAGAGAGCCTACTCAGACTAGATCTAGAGGTCCTAGTCAACAGGTTCATGTTCAATTGCTGCTACTCCTCATCTAGTCAAAGGTGAGGTTGAGATATGCAAAACATAGGATATTGTTCTGTATCTTAAATGCAATCAAGCCTCTTCTTGAATTCCTCAAGGGCAAAGGCCAAGACTTGATTTTCCCAGCTGGCTTAGTACATTGCTTTATTCATAAAGAAGATGAGAGATATTATTTTTCTGTAAAGGAACAAAAGTTTAGTTCTCATGAGGATAGAAGGTAAAGCAACATGTGGTGTGTATAACTCTCAAAATGTATATAGGGCGCAGATATTTTTAATTACAAAGAAAGTTTTAGACTAACCTTCTCTCTTAAGAGAGAAAACAGAGAGGAAGGAAAAAGCCGGGACCCTGGCCCAGACCAGAGCCTTGCAGAGCTGCTGAGCTGAACAACCTCATTGAGGTCCATGTGAGCAGTTTCCCCTGGAGTTGTTCAGTGTACAACTTACACAGCCACACATGAGGCCCCTGCCTGGCACACAGTGAATGTTCGATGAATGGCAAGCAGGCGAGTGAGCGCGTGCGCATGCATACACATCACGTTTGTGGCATTTAGCAGAGCTTTAACTGGAAAGAAAAATAAACCAAACTGGAATGAGGATCCCTGTTGAGTGAGGTCCCAGAGCACACCACTTTGCTTTTGGTGTGCCACAGTGAGAAAATATCAAACAAAATGTGTAGATCAGATGTAAATTCAAAGAGGAAATCAACATCATAGTATAAAAAATTAAATAAAAAATAAAAATTCATTTTGGTTCATGGTGACACCTAGTGGTATATCAAATCTGTGGGTCTTCCTGGGAGTAGTTTATTTTGCACGTCAGGTCAGGGTGGAGGGGTCCTTGGGATAGTGGACCCCTGCCCCCTTCACAGATTAGTTAAGGTCCGCAGGCCTCGCAAGGTCAGTGTGGGTGGGATGTTGTTCCAGAAGTTAGCCCTCCAGAGCACGGTCCAGTGCTGCTGTCGCAGGGACCCCCTGAATAAATGCCAGAGGTGGTGGGAAGCCCCCTTCCAAGTCCAAGGTCACTCTTCGTCACTTAAGATAGCTGTTCTCAGCAGTCTGTGCCTTTCCACTATGTCTTTCTCTTTTCCCATCTCCTTCCCTCAGTTCTTGTAATTGTCCATTTTTTTTTATTATTATTATTCTCTTTCCTTCTCCTTCTCCTCTGGCAAGACCTGATGGCTCCTCTTTCTTCTCACTCTTCCTCTCCATCCCTTCCTTCTCTTCTCTTCTACTTTTTCTTTCCCCTCATTTATTCTCTCCCTCCTTTTAATACTCCTCAGTGCTCATTGATGTTCCCAAAGATGTCGGGAATCCCAGATCTGTAGTGTTTAGTATGGTAACCACTAACCCAGGTGGCTATTCAAATTCAAATGAATTAAAAAGCCAATCCCTATATCACACTAGTCACATTGCAACTGCTCAGTAGCAGCAGTGGCTACTCTGTTGGACAGTGCAGAGCATGGTCACTTCTATCGCTGCAGAATATCCTACAGGAAAGCACTGGCCTAGAGCTTGGCTCACCTCCCCCTCCAGTCTTTCACCTTTTCCTTCTCGACACCTCTAAGTGGTAGTTCTTGAGGCGGTCTGCGCTCTGCCCCTTCCCGGCTCTCTCTGCTCACTCCAGTTTATTTGGTGGCTTCTGTTCTCTGTATATTATTATGTAAACTCATTAAGATGTCCTTGCCAAGTGAACACAAAAATATATAATCATGCTGGCCAGTTTATTTGGGACAGTCCATGATTCACGGCATCTTGTTTTCCATGATTTGAAACTCATCAAAATATTTTTAAACTCAACACATCAACACATCATTTAAAAAAATTATACCCCAAGCCTTTCTCGTTCTCTCTTTTTTTTCTTGCTTTTTTTAATCCACAGGTTTCTACCTTTCTACCTTGAGTTAAAATAGCTTTAAAATTAAACAGTATACCTTTTTATTAATGCCTGAAAATATATCTTTTTATATATAGAATAGCTTTGAAATAACACACAGGAAACTGGTTGCAGATTGATGTTGACTCAGATGAAATGGACATTCACTTTTTGTTGAATGCACTTTTATAATATTTTTTTTACCAGATTAGTATGTGTGTAACTTTTTGAACTTAATGAATTCTAAATTACTTTTTTCCTCTGTTGGAAGTGTTATTGTTCCTGGGGAAAGAGAGGAAGTCAGGCCCAGCCTCCTGCTGAGGCTGCCACAAGCCCTCACTGTGTCCTGTTGGCATTGACGGGGAGGCTCATGTGCTCGGGGAAGGCCAGGAAGGCCTTGAGCTTGGGCTGGGCTCTAGGGCGTGCCACGTAGGCCGAGCCCACCAGGGCTTCCTCCCACGTGGCCTTCCCATACAGCCCAAGGGGGCCCAGAGGTCATAGGATGGCATTGGCCTGAGTGAGGCTTTCGTCCTGAAATTTGGGGGGTTGCCTGCATAGACAGGAGGCCTTGAGTGAGCCCTGCAGCCAGGTCTCCTTGGTCACCACTGCCTCCTTCCAGCTCTGGCCCTGGTCAGCCAACAGCACACGCATGGCCTCGCTGTGCCCTATAATAGGGAAGTAGCCTATTCGTGTAGGACGGTGTGGTTGCAGCGTAGACAAAGGCGTCAGAGCTCAGGCCTGAATTCTAAATGACTTTGGAAATTAAAGTAAATGTCACAGCCCTGCAAGGATGGAACCAAAGACAGTCCAGGAAGATGAACTCTCAGAGAAAAGGCAAGCTCTGAATGAGCCTGCGAGGTGTTTGGGTGATGATGTCTCTTTAAAGAGATGATGCAGGCAGAGGTAGCACTGCATTAACTTTATTTTTTAAAATATACCTTTATTGATTTCAGAGAAGAAGGGAGAGAGAGAGAGAAAAAAAAAAACATCAATGATGAGAGAGAATCATTGATCAGCTGCCTCCTGCACACCCCACACTAGGGATAGAGCCTGCAACCCGGGCATGTGCCCTGACCAGAAATCAAACCGTGACCTCCCGGTTCATAGGTTGACGCTCAACCACTGAGCCCCGCCAGCCGGGCTGCATTAACTTTAGATTTACGTCCAATGACGACCTGCCAAGATTCAGATTCCCTGACACGTGGCCCCTCCTGACTGTTGATAGAGGTTCCCGTTTGAAAGAGCCTTCCTCCCCCTCCCGCCATGATCAAGGAGCAGTGACTGAGAGACTGTTCCCTCGGTGCCCCCTCCAAAGGGACAGAAAATGTTATCCTTTCTGCCCGGGGATACACTCACCCGCCCCTCTCTCTCAGTAATGTCTTGATGAGTGAAATAAAAGGCACCACTCTCGTCCTTGTCCTCAGCTCTCCCAGGCTGGTCCTGGCGGCATGTCCTCCTGAGGCCACTGGGTCTTCAAGAAGAAAGGAGGATGGAGCCCGAGATCCCTCCTGACTTCAGAGCTGCTTTCAGCCCAGAGGAACTTGGACACTTGGACTTTCGTTGCATTTAGAGTAAAGGCTCATGCTTCTTTAAAAGGGGATTTGGGATAGAACCCTCATACCTTACGTAACAGCTGGACTGCCAATCTGAGATAAAGGGAAACCGAGGCAGGGCACAGTAAATTTGGTGTGAGCTGGGATTTGCAGTCAGTACTCTCGACTTCCCGTAAGACCACAAGGCATGCAAACCGTATAATCATATGCCCAGACAGAACTGTAGCATCCCTGTGAACATTCATCTAAATAAAGCGCCGCCTGGACCATGCCACCCAGGGGAGTTGGTCTGTGGTTCTTCCCAACTGTGGACTTCTGTGGTGCCAGACTGGCCCGGGGAGGAATCGTGGTTCTCCTAGAGGAACAAAGGGGGACGCTTAGGCTCCGTGGAACACGCAGGAGTCTGTGTCTAATGAGAGGCTCGCGGTGCTCTATGTTGGGAAGACAAACAGCCGCCATTCCTTCAGCCAAGGGCCAGCACTACCTTCCTTCAAGGGAGACTGGCCATGGGAGGCAGAAAGCTCAGGGTCATCAATGCTACAAGGGCCCTCAAAACAACCCCAACGTACCCTCGCATTGTATAGAGAGGGAAACTGAGGCCCCAAGGGTTAGGAGGCCAAGGGACCCTCCTAAGATTATGGAAGGGGATTGCAGTGCTGAGTCTCCCGCAGGCTCCCCTGCACCATCCTGGCAGCCCAGGGACCCTGTGCAAAGACTCTTCCTCCAGGCTCACGGGCGGGTACAGACACCGTCACAGTGTTCGTTCATTGATGTGATTGCTGACACACCAAGGATTGCTCAGTGTGTTTGCAGGCCAGATTATAAAGGTACATCTGTGCTGTCTAATACAGTAGCTATTTGCCACATGTGGCTACTGAGCTCTTGAACCGTGGCCAGTGCAAACTAACACATGCTATAACTATAAAGTACATATTGGATTTTGAATACTTGGTATGAAAAAAATGTGGGTGAAACTATTCAGGAATAGTTTTATACTGATTATATATTGAAATGATAATATGTTAGATATATTAGGTTAAAATATGTTATTAAAATTACCCATTTCTTTTCAGTTTTTAAGATATGGCTGCTAGAACATTTCAAGTGATGTGTGGCTCTCATTACATTTCTATTGGATAACATTGAGATACACAACATAGATTCTGACTTCTGCTTTGCAGTCTAAGGCATCATGTTACAGTGGGGTCACTTGTGTACACACATGTAACGTACCCACACTGGGAGGATAAAGGAGGGAGAGGACAAGAGGGAAGCAGGGCAGGTAACTTTCTGCATGCTCTGAGTGTGAAATGGGACATAATGTTCCACTGTCCCCTCGAGTGGTCCCGGTTCCTGTACTCGACTCTCGTGAGATATCTCACTGTTCCAAGAGTAGAATCCAGTGTTTCACCACCTACACCAACATCGATAAACCTCAAAAACCTAACGGTGAGCAAAGAAAGCAGATTGTAGGTGCCTGCAGATGGTTCACGTTACAGAAAATTGTAAAGCTGCAAAGTTATATGTTAAATACGGACATTCACAGGAGCGATCAATGCCAATTAGGGGCAGGGATTCCCTCTGGGGAGGGACGGAGGAAGGGAGGAGAATGTGGTTGGGAGGGGCTCTCGTTGCATTTACAATACTCTTTCTTTAGTTAGATGGTGGTGTACGGCTATTTGATATTATTTTCTATCCTTTGTGTAGACTGGACATATTTCATAACAAAAGTGCTTTAATATGCATACTTCTCACACACTGATTAGGTACTGGGAGAGGCCGCATATATTTTTGATGTATGCAAGTTTTATTTGCCTGATATTGCTATTGCAAATTCTTAGGCTGTCTGCTATTTATCCTCTTAAAAGCCCATTTCTAATCTGTACCCTGTGTATGGAGGACATCCAAAGAAAGCAATTGCCTTTAAGACCTAAGCAACTACTTTTTCTTTAAAATGTATATATTATGGTACAAACCTTATCCTCAATATGTATTCAGTTAAAGAAAACATGTCCTAGAAATGATTTATATACTCAAGTATCAGGAAAAGGCACTGATAAAAGGGAGTGTGTGATTTTCTTAAGTAGAAAATGACTGATGACCACAGTGATTCAAAGAGCATGGAGTAAAATTAGGCTGAAAACAAGAAAAAAAATGTATAAGGTAGGTGTAAAAAGTCTGAGTTGCAGCTGCAAGAAAGGAGACATTTGTATATGCAAGAATTTACCTGCTCCCTCATCATGATCCTGGAAAAAATCTAACTGACCTTCTGAAAACTAGAAAAAGAAAAAAGAAAGAAGGAAAAGGACGATTTCATCATCCCGGACAAACAGTCAAAGTATGGGTGTTTAGAATGAGTTGCAAGGCATGCTGAGTAGGGTCCTGCTGTGGCTGCTTTGGGCTCCTGATCTGGCCCTCACCAGCTATTTGACCTTGGGTAAATCATATAATAGCTCTGAACTTGAAGTTGTTACCTGTAAAACAGAAGCTTCAGGTGATGTGCATAGCATGGCTGGCAGTCAGTAAAATCTGGTACTTAGAAATAGTTTCTCGACCTGACAAGTCCCGTTATTCTCTCTGAGACAAGAGATAAGCTTCTGCCATGCGATCCCATTTCCTGTCCCCTCGCCACCCCTGGTGCTTAGGCTCATACCAGACTGGCTCTGATTGGGCCCAGCAGCTTTAGGGCTCCCAGTAGGCATGGCAAGGAGTTTTCCTTCTGGCAGGGATCCAGTGGCCCCAAGGGGCAAACCTCAGCAAGGCCCCAATCTTTAAACGTGTTGTTGTTTTAATAGGCAAAGATGAATATTTCCCCAGAGCCTCAGTAGATTTCCAAGTAGATTTCCAAAGCCTGCATTACTCCATCTATGTTTATCTCCAGATTGCTAACTCCCCCCACCCATCCCTCAATTTGTATTCCCACAAGGCAGCCAGGGGTGGGGTTGCGTGCTGCGAGCCAGGCCAGGCAGAAAGATGCACACCGAGTTCTCAAGTCTGCCCCACCAGCAGGCTGGTTTTTAGATAGACTGTCGTGGGTGCTGGTGGAAGGGGCACAGATGATGGGCTCCGATTGGGGTGCACACTTGTGGAGCTGGAGGAAGCAGGGCAGGTCCTTCTCTATGATCAGGGGCTGTTCTATGAACCGTACCACCTCACCGCAACTTCTCTTGTCAATAAGGAACTTGTTGAAGCGCCCTTTGATGGCATTTCCCCAGTGCCCCTCCCCTGGGGCTGGACTTTCATCCACTTCCACGCGGGTGGGCGTCATCCCCGTCCACACAGATCTTGCTATCGAATTGGACATTGTAGCCAGCAGCGAACCCTTTGATCTTGGCATGAATCCCTGCCTCCTGCTCCCAAACTGGTTGCAAGGGAAAGCCAAGATCCATAAACGGCACTCAGCATATCAGTGCTCAGGTCGACCACCTGAGTGTACTTTACGTCTGTTTTGCCTCATTGGGAAGCCACAAGGTACCTTGGTGACAATGCACACGAAGCCCTGGTACTTGTCCAGGTTAACCATGTCCTGGTTGATGCCCTTGGCTGAGAACTCGGGCATGGACTGAGCACAGCGCCAGTCGTCCAGGGACCATACATGGTGCTGGCCAGAGCCCCACCCCACCCCACTGCTAACCCTTCCACCCTCACCTACCTCCACCCCCACCTCCCTCCACCCCCGGCACCCCTACCCCCCTCACACAAAGAAGTGTTGGCTTCAGCAGGCAGCTCCAAAGTGCTTTTAAAATGTGAATTTCCCTTTCCAGAAAGCCTTTGAAAATAGCAGTTATCTATTTATCTGAGTACTTTTTGAAGAGACAAGAGAGTAGGGAAGAGTAATTTGTTGAGTTTTATTTTTAAGCGTAATATAATCCTTAGCAGTAGAATAAATATTTATTGGCCATTTGCTATGTGCCAGTCAAATTCCAGTCCTCAGATGAGACAGAGAAAAGTAAAACCGAGTCCTTGCTCTTGAAGAGTTTTATGGTCCAAAGGGGACTTAAACGAGTACACTACAATAATTGCATTCAAAGCATCATGCAATAGGACCACAAACCAAGTAGGAATAAGGTGAATCAGGGGTTTTGAAGGAAGGGTAGCATTTACTATAGGGGACTTTTATTACATCAACAACGTTCTATAAAAATAATACCCTAATAAGTACTGATTTTCCTTTCTCTGTGTTCTCTTACACATCCTTATTCAGACATTTACATGATTTTTATAGTATAATCATAATACAATTTTGTGCTCTCCTAAGCATTGTAAGCATTTCCTTTTGCTAGTTTTCATCATAATTTCCATCTGTTAGTGAATGTAATTTCCTTTTCAGTACCCTCTTGTGTGGTAAATGGGTTATTTCCATTTTTTTCATAGTTAAAAATTACGGGTATCTTTATGCATGTAGCTTATTTCTTCTTTAATATCCTTTCGTTAGCTCTGCAAAATAAGATTGATGGGGGTCAAAGGGCAAGAACATTTCTCTACCCTGAAATATATTGCTCCATGGTTCCCCCCAAAATATTGGACCCATTTACAATGTCCCCGGCAGTAGATGTACCTGTTTGACACAATTGTGTTGGCATTGGGTATTTTTTGTTTGCTTGTTTTTCCGATCTGCTGATTTCATAGGTATCTGGGATGCCTTGTTATTATCTTAATTTATGTTTTTGGTAACTGTGTTTCCAATATCCTTCCTGGTGGGAGCTCTTCAGGTCAGAAGAGCAGGATTTCCACAGGCAGATAGCGGCACTTCGTCAGCCAGAGGGAGGAGAGTGCACAGGTGCAGGAATATGGGTTTTTGGCTGGGAGAGAGGGGCCACTAAAGAGGGAACTGGTGCAGGGGAGGCTGGAAAGTGGAGGCCAGCGTGTGCAAAAGTTTGTTTTGAATCCTGTACGGTTTTTAGTTTAACTTGTACACTACGCCTCAGAGGAGTGAACAAGGGGATTGGCCTGTCTCTCTCTCTTAACTCTGATGAGTCCATGGGCCCAGCAAGCTAACTCCACTTGCCCCTGTCACCCCTAGCCAAACTCCTGCCCCCCTATCGCTTCTTTTCCACCTGGAGCCCGCTGATTCCCACAGCTCCTGCTCCACCTGGCTCCTGCCCACCCACCTGCCTCACTCTCTCATCTTCAGTTTCACCCTCCTGCACCCCGGCCCCTCCTCTCCTCAGGTGCCCTCACTCACTGTCCCTGCGTGCTGGGGTGCAGTCTCCTCCTGTGCACTGACCCGCCTGACCCAGCCAGGACCCAGCATCAGTCCCGGAGTTGGATCTCGGTTCCACACTCCCCCCACCAACCCTCGCCTCTCCAGGATGTGTTCTCTGTCTTCCAAGAGGGTTAAAAACCACCAGGACTGGGAGGGAGGCATCCACTGTGTTTCTCCTCCTCTTCGAGGAAAGCTCGGGAAGCCTGAAGCAGAACTATAGACGAGAGAGGCCTTGGTTCCCAAGAGCTGCAGCCCCAGGGGGTTGTTTCCGCTGATACCGAGCTGATAGGCCTTGTGAAGAATCATATTTCTTCCTGCACAGCCCCCAACCGAGTTCCTTGTGCTGCTGAAAGAGGCAAAGATCTGACAATTAACACAGGGCACTTTCCAGACTCAGTCCCATAACCACAGAGAGGCCTCCAGAAGGTGTGCAGAAGGCCTGGACCAGGAGACCCAGACTGCAAGTGAGCCGTGCCAGGCTGCACGTTGCCCCGATGGACATGGAACACAGTGCATTTTGTAGAATCTTAGGTGATAGTGCTTGCAGGTATGAAAACCCCAGGTGTGAAATAAGGGTCCCTAGGCAATGCCCTGGCAGCACCCTCTGACTTTCTATAAGCAGACTCTTTATAGAAGCCCTTGGTCCCACACTGTCTGCTGGGTGCCTTTGGGAAATTTCTTCACTAAGCCTCAGTTTCCTTATCTGTGAAATGGGAATAATAAAACCAATGCAAGGTGTTGTGAGGATTAAACGAGTTAATATAGGCAGAGTAGTTAGTGCCTGGAGACAGGTACTCTGTAAATGGTAGTCGTGATAATTTGGGTTGCTTTGGCTGGCTGCCTGCCTCTGCCTCTGCTGAGGGCTCCAGCCTGAACACCCATAATGAGGCTGTTGAGCACTGGCCCCAAGCCCTGAGAGGAACCACCCTCAGGACCATTCCCACCTATCAGATCTGCAGACCAGAGCTCCCTTTCAGATATCTGTGGCTCAAAACGTGGGTCTCCTGCTGTCCACCCATCTTAGGAGCAACTGTTCCTCCAGGGCAGGCAGAGGAGAGACAAATCCAAGGCCGTGGGCACAGCACAACAGCCTCCCCATTGGCTGAGCCTTGGTGGAACGGATGCCCTGGGGCCCTGCGTGGGTGTTTCCCTGAACGCATTGCGGCTTCCACATTGGTTGGGGGTTTCGCAGAGGATGGCACAACCGAATCCCAATGGCCACACAGTGCTCCGCCCTCCTCCCAAAGGTAACATCATGCTCTCCAAATGGGAGTTTAAAGGATGCGGAGGGTGCAGGCCCCAGGTGCTTGGTGTGGACAAGCACCGTGCCTCCATCCAAGGGTGATGTGAAATTATGTCTGTGGTAGCCCCATGGAAACAACCAAGTGCTACCCACTGTGATTTTTGGCATGAGCCCCATCCCCTGCAACTTCACTGGCCTTTGAAGACGCTCCATACTGCTGTCACTTTGATATTTAAGTGGATTGCACGGCTCATCGGCATGGCTTTTCGGCTCTTCCTTTCTTTTCAGACAAGGTGGATTAAATCATATCTTCATCAGCCTGGGGTCTGGCATGAGCTATGTTGATGATATCATTCCAATTCTAAGCCTGTTCCCACAGTTACCAGCTGTACACCCCTTAGGGAATTCTGGCAGCTTTGAAAAGTAGAAAAACAATTGCTTTTGATACTGGACCACAGTTAGCTCTGATACAGCGGGAGAGCAAGTCCTAACTTGTCTTAACTTGACATTTAAAAACATCTTAGTATCTGTTTTTGTTGTTGTTGTTGTTTTTTAAATATATTTTATTGATTTTTTCACAGAGAGGAAGGGAGAAAGATAGTCAGAAACATCAGTGAGAGAGAAACATCGACCAGCTGCCTCCTGCACATCTCCCACGGGAGATGTGCCCGCAACCCAGGTACATGCCCTTGACCGGAATCGAACCCGGGACCCCCCAGTCCACAGGCCGACACTCTATCCACTGAGCCAAACCGGCTTCGGCTTAGTATCTGTTTTTTATTAACCATATCCCACCAGACAGTGTAAGACAAATGAAGGGAAAGGTGAAGCTTTGAACATTATCTTAGGGACCAGCTGGGGAAAACAGAGAAATCCTATCAGCATGTATTAAGTGCTTCCCTCCACCAGACGCCGCCTGCATTCTCATCTTATCCTCACAATCATATAGGGACTTACTATCACCATTTTTTAAGCAAATGAATCTTAGTTACTGGGATAATCAATATTTTATCTAATTTTTAAAATGAAAAATAAATTAAGCTTTCAGTCCAGGTTTCTCAATGCAGTGGCTTCAGGGATACTCACTACAAGGCCTCACTCTGGGAAAGGCAGAACAGTACAGCAATGTGTAGGTACATGCTGAACTCAGGGCCCGGAGTAGTTCTGAGTGAGCAAATCAGAGCTTGGATTTGTAAGAATCAGAATTTCCAAGAGAAAATAAGCCCTGTTGTAGAGAAAGATGCCACAATATTCTGGAACAAAGGCTCGGTAAGATGGATCAAATTTCAGGGAATACACCAGGGAAGGTGTCTTCATCCACTATGGTGATAACATGTAAGCCCTCGGGATAAAGGAGGACAGATACCCCAGAAGAAAAGAGACGAGACAATACTTACTTGACTGAGTAGTTTAAAACCAAAATGACTAAGAAACACCTTCAACTGTCCGCATTTGCCTGGAAGAGACTATTGTCTTGTTATTGTTGTTTATTTATATTTAACCAGGAGGCAAAATGGGAGCTCAGGACAGTGTTTAAAGTTAAAATACAGAAAAATAAAGTTAGATCTTCTTTTTTAGATACTAAGGCTGTAGCCTGGAAAATACAATGCCCACAAGTGCATTGTTTTGTTTAGTCTTCTCAATCACCCCTACACGTTTGGTATTATTCTCATTTTATAGATGGGAAAACCAAGACTTGAGAAGTAAAATAACTTAATATTATACATCTTCTAAGTTCTGAGATTTGAACCTAGGCTCCAAAGCTGATGTTGTCTTGGGAACTCCAAATTCCCTCTCACGTGGGGTTTATTTCAGCATTTCTAAGAGAAGTTCACAGATCTGCCAACTGTTTGGCTCTTAAGGACCAAATTATACTCTTGAGTGGAGAAGGTAGGAAAAACGGAAACAAGGGAGGAATGGGAGAAATAGAGGGAAAGAAGTGAACCCCCACTCCCACCCATCTCTGGTGCCCTTTTTGGAGAAGAGCCTCTCATCTGACTGTTCTCTCTCCCTTCATTCAGCACAATTCAACCAAGGTGTGTCTCTCACTCTGCCCTAATTCCTGGAAACCCAGTGCTGTAGGGCCTGATCTGAGAAGGCTTGAGTTGACAAGATAGATCATGGTTTCATGCAACAGGATACCTTTTTCCCAGAGTGCCCCCCAAGGGACAATGATGGTAATTTCTCCTGAAAGCAAATAAGATATGAAATCTAGTTACTCTTCAATAGGACCAAAGATCAGGGAGCCACAAGTGAAGCTGTCCCCCACCCCCACTCCCTGACCCAGAGTGTTAGTGACTACTTATTATATGAATGAGTGAGTAGATGGATGGATAGACAGATGAAGGATAAGTGTTGAACAGTAGATAAGTAAGTAGGGGGAAGATGGATGGATGGATGGATGGATGGATGGATGGATGGATGATGGGTGGATGATGGGTGGATGATGGGTAGATAGAGGGATTGTCTCCTCAGTAGTTCTGCCCATTCTTCACTATCCTCTAATTATGGTGGTTTACATCATTTCCTGGTATCAGCCTTCTATGCTTGGAGTCTCTCAGAGTGCTTGCATGACTAGACTAAAAAGCAGGTCTCCTCTCTGTTGTAGACTGTTCTCTCAGTTTGATTTTATAAAATTCAAAAGATTCTGCTGCAGATGGTCTTGTATGATCAAAGAGCAACAATATTTCTATTATAGATTGTTTATATAAAAATAGGAAGGATGGTTGAGATTCTGGAAGCTGGAAATCTTCTGACCTAATTATAGTTAGTAGTAAGAGAGCTTCCTATTTACCAAATATTTCCTTTCCCTTGGCCCCAGAGTTACTGAGTTCATCAACCCTGTTTTCACATTTTGGCCAATTATCTGCCCTCAAGGATTGTTAATTAATCTCCTCCTCACTGCTTTCCTGCACCTTGGATCAGATTTTTTCTATTCAGTTGTCCCATCAGTTGTTGATAAAGAGGTTTTAAAATTTCCGACAATAATTGTGGATTTGTCTATAATTCCTTGCAGTTCTATCAATTTTTGCTTCATGCATTTTGAAGATCTATTATGAAGTACATAAATGGTTAGGATTATTATATTATCTTGATGAATTGACACCTTTGTCATTATGAAATTACCCTTTTTATCTCTGGCAGTATTCTTTCTCTAAAATCTACTATGTCTGGTATTTATGTAACTACTCCAGTTTTCTTTTGACTACTGGAGTATTTTCTTCCATTCTTTTACTTTGAACCTATTTGTGTTTTTATATTTACAGTTGGTATCTTGTAGACAGCATATAGCTGAGTCTTGCTTTTTTATCCAATATAACAATCTCTGTTTTTATTTGGATATTTAGTCCATTTACATTTATTGTGATTGTTGATATGGTTGGCTTTAATTCTACCACCTTCCTATTTGTTTTCTATTTCCCCTTCTATTTTTTGTCCACTTTCCCATCTTGTTCTGCCTCTTTTTTGATTAATCATAACTCTTTATTGTGCCACTTTAGTGGCTGCTTTAGGGTTTATAATATACTAGTGGCCTGGTGCATGGATTCATGCACATGGAAAGGAAATTGATTACTGCAGCTCAGCAGTAAAGCAGATTTGGGGCCAACAGTGCCCAGCAACCACATAACCCACAGCCAAAGGTGGAATCACGTGGCCCCATGAGGAATTGGGCTCCCTCCTCTCTGGTTCCAGGGTGCATCACCCAAGAACTGCCGCTGCCAAGTCACCACAGCTTGGCAGCTCCTGCGTTGAACATCTGCTCCCTAGTGGTCAGTGCACGTCATATGTACTGGCCTGTCAGCCAGTCGATGGTCACCTAGCCTTTTATATAGAGAGACATCCTTTAACTTATCACAGTTTACCCTCAAGTGGCATTATGCCACTTCATCTATAAATGTCTTGTAATAGTAAACTTCTATTTCTCTCCTCATGGTCTTTGGGTTATTAGCTATGAAGAAAAATATCTTTAAATTTCTGATGTTCTTTATTCCTTATATAATCCAGGTTTCCCTCTGGTGTCATTTTCCCTCTACTTGTAAGACTTACAATAACATGTCTTACGTAAGTCTGGTGATTAATTCCTTTAGCTTTTGTATGTCTGTCAAAGTATTTCACCTGTTTTTTTGTTGTTGTTGTTTTTTGTTTTTGTTTTTGTTTTTTCCTGTTATAATTCTTTCTTTTCAAGGTTGTTTTAGGGCAGTTTTACGTTCACAGAAAAATGGGAAGAAAGAAAATACAAAGATTTTCGATGTACTCCCTGCCTCCAAACATGCATTCAAGCCTTTATAGCTCTCCCATTATCAACATCCCCAATCAGAATGGTACATTTGTTGTATTTGATGAATCTACATTGACACATATCAAAAGTGCACAGTTTGTCTTAGAGTTCACTGTTGGTGGTGTATATTCTGTGAGTTCTGGAAAAATGTATAATGGCACATATCCACTGTTATGGTATAATACAGAGTATTCTCATTGCCCTAAAAATCCTCTGTGTCTACTCATTCTTCCTTCATACCCCACCCTTTGGCAACCTGATATTTTTATTATCTCCATAGTTTTACCTTTTCCAGAATATCATATGGTTGGAATCATAAAGTATATAGCCTTTTCAATTAACTTCTTTTACTTAAATATATGCATGTTTTTTCATGGCTTGATAGGTCATCTCTTTTTAGCACTAAATAATAGTTCATTGTCTGGATGTACCACAGTTTATCTATTCACCTACTGAAGGACATCTTGGTCACTTAAAAGTTCTGGCAATTATGAATAAAACTGCTCTAAACACCATGTGCAGGTTTTTGTGGACCTAAGTTTTCAACTACTTTGGGTAAATACCAAGAAATCTGACTAATGGATCATATGGTAAGAGTGTGTTTAGTTTTATAAGAAACCGCCAAACTGTCTTCCAAAGTGGCTTTACCAGTTTGTATCAGCACTAGCAATGAATGAGAGTTCCTGCTGCTCCACGTCCTCACCAGCATTTGATGTTGTCAGTGTCCCATATTTTGGCTATTCTAATAGGTATATAGTGGTATCTCATTGGTTTAATTTGCATTTCCCTGATGACATATATTGTGAGGCATCTTTTCATGTGTTCATTTGCCATCTAAATAACTCCTTTGGTGAGATATTTGTTAAGATTTTGGCCCATTTTTTGTTTTTGTTTTTTTAACTTTCACCTGCAGATATGTTGGGTTTTTAAAAATATATTTTATTTTTTTTTTTACAGAGAGGAAGAGAGAGGGATAGAGAGTTAGAAACATCGATGAGAGAGAACATCGATCAGCTGCTTCCTGAACACCTCCTACTGAGGATGTGCCTGCAACCATGTACATGCCCTTGACCGGAATCAAACCTGGGATTGATTGCCTCCTCTAGGTGCCCCACTGGGGATCAAACCCACGATTCGACTGGGAATCGAACCCACAGCCTTTTTGATATACAGGACAATGCTCCAACCAACTGAGCCACCTGGCCAGGCTATTTGTTTGTTTTCTTACTGTTGAGTTTTAAGAGTTCTTTGTATGTTTTGGATAACAATTTTTTATCAGTAGTGTCTTTTGTAAATATTTTCTCCTAGTGTGTGGCTTTCTTCTCATTCTTTTGATCATCTTCATTTTTAAAAGATATTTTCAATGGGTATAGAATGCTAGTTTGATCATTTTTTAGTACTTTAAAAATTCTACTGTCCTCTAGTTTGCTTTGTTTCTTTCAAGAAATCTCCTGTCATCTTTACTTTGTTTCTCTGTAATAATGTCTTTGTACTCATCTGCTTTTGATTTCCTCTTTATTACTCACTTGAAGCAATTTGATTCTGATGTGCCTCCATGTTGTTTTTTCAGGCTTTTATGCTTGGGATTTGTTGAACTTCTTGGATCTGTGGGGTTTATAGTTTTCATCAAATTTATAACATTTTGGCCATTATTTCTTTCAATGTTATTTTTGGCTTTGGCCCCCAATTTTAGGGACCCCATTCTCTAAATTACACATATGTCAAACCACTTGAAGTTATACCATAATTCAATGAGTATCTGTTTTTTGAAGTCTTTTTTCTAAGTTTCATTTTGGATAGTTTCTATTGTTATGATTTCACGTTCACACTTCTTTTTTCTGTGATGTCTAATCTGATCATCCTAGTTAGCCTGTTTTTCATCTCTAAAAGTTCACTTTGGGTCTATGTTATATCTTTCATATCTCTAGTCATCATATTGAGTCTTTCCTATAGCTTCTTGAGATATAGAATATAGTCATAATAACTCTTTAGAAATATTGTTGTATATGAATTTTATCATCTGTATTCTTTCTGGGTCAGTTTCAACTAATTGATTTTTCTCCTCATCCTGGGTTGTATTTTCCTGCCTTTGTGCATGTCTGATACTTTTTGTTTGGATGCCAAACATTGTGAATTTCACTTTGTAGGATGTTGAATATTTTTGTATTTATATAAAAACTCTTGAGTTTTGTTCTGAAATGCAGTTAAGTAATTTGGATATAGTTTGATCATTTCAGATCTTATTTTTTAATTTTGTTAGGCAAGATCAGAGCTGCATTTAATTTAGAGTTAAAATTTTTCCCCAAGGCAAGACCCTTCTTGGTATTATAATCAGAGCCTCCTAATTCCACCCTGACTGTGGAAACAGGCATTCTTTTTGGCCTTGTGTGAACTCTGAGTACTTTTCCCTCTAATCCTTTTCGGTGGCTCTTTCCCGGGTCTCCGCAAGAATCTTCACACGCATGGGCTGAGCAGTACTCATGTGGATACGCACAGAGGATCCTCGGCAGATCAGAGGTCTCTGTGTTCAGCTGCCTCCTCCCTGCTACTCTGGCCTGTGAGCTCTAGCTGTCTTGGCTTTCCCAGACCCCGTTTCTGTTGATTCACCTCAGAGAGTGCACTGTGCTCTGCCTGGGCTCCCCCTCCATATGCCACAGCCTAGAAACTTTCTCCAGGTAGTGAGCTAGGTAATTGCAGGGCTCACCTCATGTGTTCCCCATCTTATTTACTGCCATTGTTTCAAATATTCTGTTCAGTTTTTTAGTTATTTTATCTTATTTTTAGGGTAAATTCAATCCTTGTTACTCTATCTTGAATAGAAATGGAAGTGGGTTTCTTTTTTTTTAACTGATATTAAATGCCCCTCTACTTTTATGGGAATAAACAGAGAACCCTCCCAGACCAGTTCATGGCTGTGAATCTTCAAAGTGGCCCAGCAGGTCTAGCCCTTTGGGGACTCAGGTACAAACCCTCCTGGCCTGGGCACTCTTCAAAGGCAAATTGACAGCCAAACATTGTGCTGGAACAATGAAAATGAGATGAAAAATCAGATGACATTTAACAAGATAGACTTGTATTCCTGTAAGACCACACTGGTCTATATCTTCCTCTGTGACAAAAGTGAGGAGTAAACTAGAATTGACATTACCCCAAAATCCACCAATGGTCCCTAGATGCCTACTAGCATAAGACCCCTCTAATATCCCAGTGGTTTAGTCCAGTGGTCGGCAAACTGTGGCCCGCGAGCCACATGTGGCTCTTTGGCCCCTTGAGTGTGTGTCTTCCACAAAATACCACGTGTGGGCGCGCATGTGCAGTGCGATTGAAACTTTATGGCCCATGCGCAGAAGTCGGTGTTTTGTGGAAGAGCCGCACTCAAGGGGCCAAAGACCTGCAGGTGGCTCGCGAGCCGCAGTTTGCCGACCAGGGGTTTAGTCCATAGCCATAGCCCACTCCCCGCTCTTAGGTCAGCTCTTTCCACCCTATTATGTTAGCAATGGTAAAAAAAAAAAAATCATGGATCTTATACTTTGATATTCTGATAGCCCCTAATCAGACTCATTCTCTAGAGCAGCAGTTCTCAACCTGTGGGTCGCGACCCCTTTGGGGGTCGAACAACCCTTTCACAGGGATCGCCTAAGACCATCGGAAAACACATACCTAATTACATATTGTTTTTGTGATTAATCACTATGCTTTAATTATGTTCAATTTGTAACAATGAAAATACATCCTGCATATCAGATATTTATATTACGATTCATAACAGTAGCAAAATTACAGTTATGAAGTAGCAACGAAAATAATTTTATGGGTGGGGGTCACCACAACATGAGGAACTGTATTAAAGGGTCGTGACATTAGGAAGGTTGAGAACCACTGCTCTAGAGGTCCATGTAAGGCCCATGGAGCAGCAGAAGAGCATCATAAGCTTAAAACTGTAGAATTTCAGCCCTGGCCAGTAGGATCAGTGGTTAGAACATCTGCAGAGCACCAAAGGGTTGCAGGTTTGGTTCCTGGTCAAGGGCACGTACCTGCCTGGGTTGCAGGTGCCATTCCTGGACCGGTCAGAGCATGTGCCTGAGGCAACCAAATCCATGTGTCTCTCACATTGATGTTACTCTGTCTCTCCCTCCCTTCCTCTTCCTCTCTCTCTCCCTCTCTGCTTGTCTCTCTCCCCCTTCCTCCCTCCCTCCTTTCTATTCTCTAAAAATAAATGGAAAAAAACATCCTCAGGTGAGGATTAAAAAGTGACAAAAATGTAGAATTACAGGTCTCAGCCTAAACCTACTGGATTAGAATCTGCAATTTAATTAGATCCTCAGGGGGTTTCTTTGCACATTAAAGTTTGAGATGCTCTTCTCTAGAGGCAAGATTCTGAGGGTTGGTCTGTGATGAAGTCCATGTATCACAAAACCTTTTCAATATGAGGCTGTCCCCGAGTATGTCCTTATCCTCAATCTTGACCTCAGCCTCAG
>NW_006295825.1:3376027-3405023 GCF_000327345.1 Myotis davidii | reverse complement strand
GCGGACTGAAAGGTCCCAGGTTCAATTCCGGTCAAGGGCATGTACCTGGGTTGCAGGCACATCCCCAGTAGGAGATGTGCAGGAGGCAGCTGATCGATGTTTCTCTCTCATCGATGTTTCTAACTCTCTATCTCTCTCTCTTCCTCTCTAAAAAATCAATAAAATATATTTAATTTAAAAAAAAAGGTGTGTTCTTGTGGAGACATGGATGTGCTGTGAAGGGCTGCCTAACAGGCCTTCTCAAGATGTGCTACTTTGGCATGTGGGTTTTTTTGAGCTGAAGGCAACCCAAGACCCTTCTTCAGGCTCAGGAGAAACTTTTCCCTATTTCTGAAAGAATTTAAATTTGGACCTTGCCCAAATAAGAGTTATTGCCATAGATAAGCTTTTATGGCCTATGTAGAGGACAGGGCAAAGTTTTAATTACTGCACATCACTCTTCTTATCACCCTGCAAATTATCTTCTGGCCCTCTGAGGCCCCGGGCATTCCCTTATTCCTTTATATATATAACTAGAGGCCCAATGCATGAAATTCATGCAAGGAGCTCGGCCCTCAAAGCCCTGGCCACTCTCACAGCCCTGGCTTCATCCGGAAGGTCATCCAGACAGTCATTCTGCTAGTCAGTCTAATTAACATACTAGCTCTTTATTATATAGGATTCTATCTTTTTGCGTCTGAACTGCTTATGTATGTGTGGTTCCCATACATATGTATGTAATTAAATGGATTGTTTTCTCTTGTTAATCTGTCTCATGTAATTTAATTATTGGACCAATTGAAAGAACCTATAGAGGAAAATTTCTTTCACCCCAACATATTTCCCAGAGCCCCCTTTCAGGAAGGCATTGCTGCCCAGCTGTTGGATTGAGGTCATAAGTCAGCCTCCAGTTGTCATTTCCTTCAGGGTCTACCTCAGTTATCAGGAGCAGCTACATCTGAGATCATGCCCTCCCTGGGGCAGCCTGTGGCCAGGGCCTGACCAAAGTAGGGGTATAAAGACCTATCCGTTTTGGTCCACCTCTGAGGCCATTACTGGCTCCCTAGCGCTCAGTAGGTGGCCAGAGCTTCGTCAGTCCTGCATCACAGTCCTACTTCTCCCTCTGCCCAATCCTGCTCTCTCCCCTTGCCTTTTGCAGGTGTTGATTCCTAGTAAACTTTACCTTGTGCCCCAAGCTCTGGTTCGGGATCTATTTCTAGAGATGATTATCAAGCAAGGTATTACTGTGGGCAACTACCTGGAGCTTCGTCCCATCTGGAATTCTACGAAACAGTGTAGAACAAGTGCCTCACTCTGAGTCATCCCACTGAGGAGCAAGGGAGTGGGGAATCCATCCATCAACTCCCCTGAGGGATTGGGTGCGGCCTGCTCCTGGGGGCTGTTGAATCCAGAGCAAAGCAGGCACCAGCAGCCCACGAAAGCCTTCAGGCAGTGATGTGGGGACCCAGGCCTGCGTGCAGGGAAACAGTGAGCGCTGAGGATATAGGCAGGTGGGACACCAAAAGGATTGCTACTTTCATACAAAGCAATTTTAAGCAGCTGCAAAAACTATTGTATCAGTGTGGATAAATCTCACAAAAATAATATTAGTTGAAACAAGCAAGTTGGAAAGGAGACATATAGTATAATGTAAATTATAGAGAAACTTAAAACAGGCAAGGCAAGAGCAGATATTTTTGAGAGTTATATATACATAGCAAAAGTAGAAATACATGATGAACAGCAAATTCAGGAGAGTCGTGACCATGAACAGGAAGGGAGGAAGGGATGGGATTGGGGGGTATATACAGTGGCTTTAAAATAAGACTGTATTTTAAATACAAGTTTGTTTTTTATACTGGGTAGTACGTATGCATGTGACCATTACAGTCCATTCTAAATTTTTTGTATGTCTGAAATATTTCAAATTTTAAAAAATGGTAATAAACAAAGTAAAATCTTATTAAAAGAATTAGATGATCCGAAAGAAACAGGTACTGGCTATTGGCAGGCGGGGAGGGTGTGTGAAATAACTTTTTTGCTGTGTTTATAACTAAAAGTGGCATTGAGGAGTTTTTTAAATTTAAAAATTCTTCCATGAAAAGGGCACGAGAAAATAGGAACTGCCACTGAAAAGTAAAAATACTTGTGATTTCACCCCTTCTTTATTGTTTGAACTATTTTTTGACAGGAGCAGAAACTGTTTTAAAAATCTACAAGCACCTACGATCCCACCAACCCAACACCACTAGTTTCATTTTCATTAATTCCTTTCCAGACCATGCCCACACACACACACACTGGGCTCAGGTGCATATGTATTTCATACTCTACTTTTTCCACTTGATCATATGTGATGTGTCCATAAACATCTGTCCATTTCTAAATGGTCTAAAAATCACCACTTTGATGGCTGTGTAATGATCGGGCGTGCAGATGCATGCATATGGTTCACAACCAGTTCCTTATTTGGACATTTATGTTGCTTCTAAATTTTAGATATGAAAATAACTTTATGATCAGCATACTCAGGGAGGCTTTTGTTTATGTTAAATATAACCTTAGCAGAAGCGCAGGGGTACAATTACTAAGTCCGGGGGTGTGGACCGTCCACGTGGCCTTTGTCACATAACACATAGAGCTTTCCCTTTGACAATGGCTGGTTACTTACAGCCCTGGGCTTCACAAGCGCCTAGAAATCTTCATTTTACAGATAATCTATATTGGTTTGTTTTTGTTTTACTGGGTTGTGGGGAGGACAAAGGAGGCAGCTGGGAGGAGATGGGCAAACCCCAGTTTGCCCAAAGAAATGTCTATTTCGTAAGGGGCATGAAGAATTTAGGAGTCGGGCAAACCTGATCTCTAATTCTAGCTGCCACTGGTGAGTTACGTGGCCTTAGGAACTGGCCCTCTCTGGAGCTCAGTTTCCTCATCTCTGAAATAGAGATATATCACTGCACCTACCTCACGGGTCTCTTCTGAAGATGAAGTGAGAAAATACCCTCAGAGTGCTGGCTGCCATGGTTGGCCCATAGCATGTGCTCAGCAGATAGCAAGCTGATCCTAAGATCTGCAAAAGCACTCCTTCCACAGACCTGGACATCAGGCGCAGAGCCCAGCCCTGCTGAGGGGAAGGCTGCAGAGGCTCCCACAAAGCTTCCTGGTGACCAAGCAGGTTCCTGGGCCGGGAATGTTACTCCTTACGCTGGTAAAAATTACATGATGGAAGGAAGAAAGGAAGGGGGTGATGAAGAATGCTCAGCACCCTGGCCGGTATGGGTCGGTGGTTAGAGCATCGGCCCATGCACCAAAGTGTTGAGGGTTTGATTACCAGTCAATGGCCTATGCCTGGAATGCAGGTTTGATCCCCAGCCCCGATCACTCCCTCCCTTCCACTCTCTAAAAACCAATGGGAAAAATATCCTGGTGTGAGTATTAACCAAAAAGAGAATGGAAAGAATCTTCTCTGAAATTGTGAGCCTGTATTTGTGTTAGAGAGAGAGAGAGAGAGAGAGAGAGAGAGAGTGCTGGTGTTCACTGAGCAACAATTATGTCCAGGTACTTCACGTATATTTCCCGCCCCAGGCCTCCCAGCCTTACTGAGCAGAACTGGGGTCAACCCAATGACCTGTGTCTGAAGCCTGGACGCCCACTAGCTGGGACCTGCACTGAACTGGAGGCACTGTCTCCTCATGTGCAAAATGGGAGTGGTTTTCAGGCGGGACGAGCTCTTTTCTGTGAAGCACCTGGCACTTTGCAGGCAGCCAGCAGTGACTCCCATCAGAATCTTGCCCCTGGGTCACACAGCTAGGAAGTGGCAGCACGGAGATTGCGGCTGGGTTCCTTCCACCACACCACACTTACCCCTGTGCTACCGCGGTCTGTGATACAAAACGCTGAGAAACACCTTCAGGTGATTCAAATACTGTACAGGATTCTTCTGGGCTTTTAGCGTTATGTTCAGAGTGTTCTATACTCATGAACTTCATCTCTCCAGGCACTTCTGAAAATTTCCCTTCTTATTCAGGAGCTTAAAAAGGATGGAGACATACCGCCCCCACACCCGCCCCCGCACAACCCCCAATATAGAAAGATTTACCCCTGATGGGAGCAGCCAGCCAGAACAGAAACCCTGGTGACCTCACCTGACTCTCCACCCCTCTCCAATGTTCCCAGAATCCACACACAGGGAAGCAAGTTGAGAGAAAAGTGAAACCCCATTGTAGAGCCTCGGGCATGTTCACAACACCTCCTTAACCCTTTTCGATAACAGATAAGGAAACCGAGGCCTCCCCGCAGTCACGTTGATCACGACTGCTCTGTGCGTTCCCTCGTGTCTGAAAACAAACTTACTAACCGCCCTTGTGTTTCTGGTAAATAGTGTTTGAGGTTTAGCTCAATGTGAGCAATCGTATATGAGAATGCCTCTGGCTGGGCTGGTAAATTACCACCTTTTTGAAGTAATCTTGGCCTGAAAGACACTGTGGCTGGAGCAGTCGGTGCCTGGAAAGGGACCGGGCTCCACAGGCCCGCAAAGGTCTGAACTAGGAGAAGATGTCCCACTTGTCAAGGTGGAAGGTGACTCCATGTATTTCATTGTTCTGGTACCAGCCTGCTCCTGTCACTCTCCCTTGACGTGTCCTTACGTGAGGGGCTTGATCTGCCACACAGGTGACTTTCAGCCCGCTGAGCAGGCCGGGCTGCTGAGTAGAGGAGGACCACGGTAAAGAACAGACTGCCCATAGCAGGTACCACACCTCATTGATCTTAGCCTCCGTTTCCTTGTCTAGAAGATGAGTGCAGTGACATTTACCCCATTCAGTCCTATAACTTTCAACACAGTCTACAGCCTAATGCCTCCCAAATTTGAATCTCCAGCCCCAGTCTCTGCCCTGAGCTCTACTTTCCTGTATACGACGGTCCACATGCCCTCTGCTCTTGGAGGTCCGCTAATCAACATGCCCCAAACGGAGCTTTCCATTTCCTGCCCCACCCCCTAACCTGCTCTTCCCCTCATCTGCCTCTTCTCTGTGGCAACACTCAGTTTTCATCCACCTGCTCAGGCCAAAGACCCCTGAGTCCTCTTGCTTCCCACTCCAACCTAACCCATCAGCTAGTTCTGCCAGCTCTGCCTGCAAAATACACCCAGAACCCGCGCGGGTGTCCCCACAGGCACTATCTCCACCCAGTCCTGGCAGCTGTTTCACCAGGAACCTAGGGATCCCTTCATCGGACTGTTTTTAAAGACATAAACTACAATAGTGAGGCTTGCAAAAGAAACTAATCATTTTGAAATATAGATACCAAAATATTTTAAATAACAAACATATTAATAGATTGCTTCAATATTACCACAACAGGTGAACGGATCTAGTGGCGAGTCTGATAACTATCATTCCAGAGCAGCGGTGAATATAAACACTCTGTCTGCCTCCCTGAGGGGATATATTTATATATATTCTGCCCCTCTGCCCCTCTAAGTGCATGAACTCCCAGATGAGAGCATCTGACCGAGTTCACTCCACCAGCACTCTGGCCTGGAGGTTCGCAGGAGGCTCCGGGCTTCAACCTGGCCTCCCTCAGTCCATTCTCTACACAGAAGTCCCAGTGTCCCCTCTCCTGTGTGTGCCATATTATACCATTGCCCCGTGGGAAACCCTCCAACAATACCCCATCACCAGGAATAAAATCCGAAGTCCTCACAACAGCCAAGGAGGCCCTACGTGATCCGAGCTCTGGCTGCCTCCCCCCACCGCTGCCCACCCCCATTGGCCCCACCTTCCCTGCTCATTCCACTCAGCCTGCCCTTGCCCTCAGGACCTTGCCCAGCAGGGCTCCTCTCCCCAGCTCCCACCCACATGCTTCCTCACTTCCTTGAGGCCTCTGCTCAATGTCGCCTCTTCCGAGAGGCCTTTCATGATCCCTTCCCCACCTGCACCATCTAAAAGCCCTCCTCTCTGCCAAGGGTGACCACAACAGCAGTACAGCCTGAAAAAGAGGTTGTGCAGGCCCTGAAATTACACTTGGAGACCCTTGGGCAGGGAATTCGGGAGTTCCTAGTACCTTAGGGATGGTCAAGTGTGTGTGTGTGTGTGTGTGTGGTGTGGGGGGCGGCTCCCCGTACACAGCCACTTGGCCCCATGAACTCCTCACTCCACGGAGGGGCAGGAGGGCGGGAGGAGGCCAGAGCAGGCCTTGTAAAGTGTAAGGCCCAGGACAAGTGCCCGTTTCACTCAGGTCTACAGGCAGTGCCTCCCAGACCCATAACTTAGCAGGCATGGAGGGTATTGGGGAGAGGGGCCAGAGAGCTTGCCCGAGGCAGGGAAGAGGGGATACAGGCCTGTTTCAGCAGTTCTCAACCTGTGGGTCGCAACCCCTTTGAGGGTCGAACAACCCTTTCACAGGGGTCACCTAAGACCATCCTGCATATCAGATATTTACATTATGATTCATAACAGTAGCAACATTACAGTTATGAAGTAGCAACGAAAATAATTTTATGGTTGGGTCACAACATGAGGAACTATATTTAAAGGGCCAGACGGTTGAGAACCACTGGTTTAAATGGTGCTAAGGACAGAGTTGTTTAAGGTTCAGAGGCAAATCCAACTCATTTTTGGCTGTTTCTAAAAATCTTCCCTGAAAGGAAGGTTTTGCTCATTAAGGATCTGAAAAGAATCCTCTGTAATCAGTTTCAAACAATCTGTTGTAAAAAATGTTCTGGTATGTTGGTGAAAAATAAGCTTTCTCGCTTAATGGTTTCACCATTCATAAAATATTCTATCCATCCGATTTAAAAACCAGAACAGGGTATTTAAGACTCAATAGATGTCCTGGCCAGTGTGTTCAGTGGTTAGAGCACCAAAGGGTCACAGGTTCGATTCCTAGTCAAGGCCACGTACCTGGGTTGTAGTTTTGGATCCCTGACCCCAAGGGTACATGCAGGTGGCAACTAATCTATGTGTCTCTCTCACATCCATGTTCCTCTCTCTTCGCTCCCTTCCCCCCCACCCCAACTCCTTCCTCCCTTCCACTCTCTCTAAAAATTAATGGAAAAAATATCCTTGGGTGAGGATTAACAAAACAAACAAACAACAAAAACCCCACACACTCAATAAACACAGGTAATAACAATGAACCTTGAATAATTATTGTTTTTAACCTTGTTTTTGAGTTATGACCACTTTAAGGGTGAAATACCAAAACAAATGGGAAGGAAAAGGCAAAGTAATTTTAAAAAATAAATGAAATGGGATAAATATAGGGAGAAACAGAGATGTACGCACAGACAATGAGAAACAGAAACTATAAAAGACCTACCGACACAGGTGAACATTCTCCAACCCTTGCTAAAGATTCTGAAACATGTTGCATGTTTTACAGCCACAGATAGCATAGCATAGCATCTCTGTATAGCATAGCATCAGCGATAGCATCTCTATGGACCTGCCCTGTGAGGTTGTGTGACAGACTTCTGGTTTCTCAACCCTTTCTAGAGCTGTCTGGGCTTGACGCTGCAGCCCAGATGGCAGGGTGATTCCTCTTACTTCATGGCCACAGAAAAGCAGACCCAGGTGGGAGGGGAATCCGCGGGACTCTCTTTTGTCCCTGCAGCAGTCTGTCGTTTAGAACAATATTTTATCGGACTGGCATCTTTTAACGTGTGGCATCTCGTTGTGGCTAATGGTCCTCCCTATAGCCCTGTAGTCAAAGCAAGTGCCCATCCTTGGAATACAGATAGAGAAACTGAAGAAGGGGAGGGGAAGCCACTTGCCTGGGGTCTGAGAGCAAGTTATTTACTGGCAGAGCCAGGACAAGTACCAGGCAGCACCAGGTCTCCTGCCCTACCCCACCCCCCGGGGCTGCGTGCTGTCCACTTCTGCCGCACTGTCTCCTTCCCTGCCCACCTCCTCCACATGTTGATGGTGGAGGAGAGAGCTCAGGGCCTCCTGCTCCTGACAGCCATGTGACTCCCCACTCGGGGGCGGATTCCTGACAGTGACAATAGGAAGTCATCATTCTGGGCTCTTCGGATGAGCGGGTGTGGGTGTAACCAGTTGTATGGGAGGGGGGAGGGGGAAGGAGCCAAGAGTCAGTCTGGGAGGACCTGTTTCTAAGAAGCCGAGGGGAAAAAAGGGTCCAAGGGTGCCTTGAAATTAAACACATGGCATCAAGGTGCGCTGAATATGGAAACAAAATAACAGCCGTGCTCTGGGAAATCACCATCCTCACCACATCTGAGGACACGCTGCCCAGATGAAAAGGGAAGGAGGGAGGGAAGGGGCACACCGAGGAGACCAGGCTGCTGCCTGGAGCCAGGTTTGCCCCTGAGAGGACGCGCCAGGCTACTGTTCTTGGCTCTGGTTCACTGTGACCGCTGGGTGAGCCACAGCAACTCGGAAAGGCACCTAAGAGTCAAAGTGGATGCCCCAGCTGGGTGGCTCAGTTGGTTGGAGTGTCGTCGTGTAATCAAAAGACGGCGGGTTCAGTTCCTTGTTAGGGCACATACCTAGGTTGCAGGTTCGATCCCAGGAGAGACAAGTGATCTTGCATTGATGTTTTTCTCTCTCTCCCCACCCCCTTCATCTCTTTCTAAAAACAAATATATATATACTAGAGGCCCGATGCACGAAATTCGTGCAAGGGTAGGTCTTCGCAGCCCCAGCTGCCTCAGCCCTCTCAGCCCCGGCTGCCTCGCTGCCCCACAGCCCTGCCCCCCACCCACTGGTCATTCCGGAAGGTCGTTCCGGAAGGTTGTTCTGCTGTCCGGTCTAATTAGCATATTAGCTCTTTATTTTGTAGGATAAATGTAGATGTAGATATCTATCCTCGAGTGAGGACCGGGGTAAAAAAAGAGTCAGAGCTGAGTAACTCTGTTGGATGAAAGAATGTGCATGGGGATAGACTGGTGGATGGGTGGGAGGAACAGAATGAAAGAATCGCTGCTTTGCCACCATTGTTTCCACAGGCAGAGGGTTCCGGTTGCATTTGTTCCTCCTTCTTTCTGGAACTATTCTTCAGGGTGGAATATTGGATTCTGCCTTTAACCAAATATTTTCATTCTCACATTGAAGTGGGAATGTAAGGAGAGCAGTTGGACTCTAGTGAAGGAACTCCCTCGATACAGCTAGTTGGAAGCAGTCATCTGACTTCTCATGTCCTCCCTTCCCCCCCCCCCCCCACCCACCAGCAGCCCAGAAAGAGTCCAGCTGTTCCCCAGTCATCTTGGGGGAGACTAGATCACTCCTCCGAGGTCCTCCTTACAGAGCCTTTGTCACCTGGCAGGTCCGACCTGACTCTGCAGCTTTGCAAAGCTGCAAGCATTGGGGTGGGGAACTCACCGTTCAAAAGCCGCCTCCACGCCTTTGCTTGATTTTATGTAGCCATTGACAAAGAGTTACAACAATATTGACCTGTGTCTTGACTGTAATGAGCTTTTGTTGTTTGGCTTTAAGGAGTACCTCTGTCCAGGTGGCAAAGAACTATAGGGAGAGCCCTGGTCTTGGAGTCAGAAAACCTAAGCTCCGTGCTCAGACGAGACATCTCGTCCGTTTTGAGCCTGAATTTCCTAGCCCGTAAAATGGGTATGATTCTCCGCATCTCCCAGGACGATGCTGTAGGGCTCAGTGCACACTGAAGGTTGCACCTGAGCCCTCTCTACAGGCGTAAACTGCTGGTGAAGTAATATTTGCGGAGTGCCCTGGCCTGGCTGCAGAGCTGCACTGCGAGCTGCACACTCTGCGCATCGCTGCCGCCATCACCTCCGACTGTAACTCAGACAAGCCTGTCCGTGTCCAAGTGGATGGATGCCAGCATTGACACCGTGATGGAGGCTGGTTTCAAAACTCACACAGGGCCCACCATTATTGCTTCCATTTGTCTGAAGCCAGTGACAGAAAGGTTTCTGTAGGTGGGTGGCCCGCGAGGCCATCACAGAAAAGTAAACAGAAGCTCAGATAGGAGAAGAGCCTTCCCCCAGGGCCACGGGGCCAGGAAGCAGCAGGGGCAGGAATGGAACCAGAACCCACACATCTGTCCTCACACCTGTTCGCCTCTGTGCATCTGCTCAGATCCTGAGACCAGGCATGCTGCACGCAGACACAGGGAGGAACACTGTTCTCCTGCCACTGAGGGCTCTGCATGGAAAAAAACAAAAGCGATTGTTTAATGAGGTGGGTGTGGCAGGACGAAGAGATCGTTTTGGAGCACAGGGTGCTGTCTGGGAAAGGAGGGTGTGGACAGGACTCAGCCATGGGGCAGGGAAGGGGCTGTGAGTGACAGGAGGCAGCACAGGACACCAGAGGCAAACTCACCCTATTCCACAGCCTTCCCTCAGGCAGCCTGGTGCGGAGAAGAGGCTTGGAACAAATGTGTTTACCCACCAGGGCCCCTCCGTGTGGCTCCTTTCCGCAAAGAGCGTGTCCCTGGTACACGTAGCGTGTGGGGTTCCCAGGTGGGAGCTGGCCTCTGGGCTCCCCTTGGTATGTCTGCAAGTGCCAGCCCCTCTGCTTTGGGAGGCTAGAAACACACTTTTCCTCGAATGGGTGAGTCGCCCTCCCAGCCAGGCTGTTTAAAAATAACAGTGGGCAGAACGGGCACGCTGGGCTCCCAGACACCAGTGCTTTTCATCCTGGCCCCAACAGCCAGGGGGATGGTTCCCAAAAGCTCTTCCAGTTGCCTAATCATTGTGTCCACCTCACACCGTCTAACGACGTTCAGAATAGCCCCAGACGGGACCCAGAGCATTTTGAGCAGCTTGGGAGCTCAATCGAGCCACAGCCTTGCCTTTTTTTAGGGCAAGACTATTCATCTAAATAAGGAGCCAGGAGCCGGTGTTTTAGGCCATTCGGACAGGATGGAAATAGCTCCCGGCCTCCCAGTCCCTTGCCGTCCTACCTCCAGCCTGACACAGAAGTCGCCGGGCCCGTGGCCAGGGGTCCGTCACCACAGCTGTGGTGAAGGGCACAGGCACCAAGAAGCCTCCTCTGTGAGCTTTGGGTCAACAAGTGAGGACGGGCCTCTGACCGCCGGCCCGCAGACCCCGAGTGTCTGAGACGCGAGAGAGGACACGTGTGGGGCTCTGATCGCCCGCCCGTCTGTGGGCACCGCCGACCACACTGAGGGAAGTGCCAGCATCTGCGGGCTTGGAGGAGGCCTGTGTCTGGCCGATGGGCAAAAGGAGCGGCCCTTTCGGGCGCGCGTGCCGGTGGAGAATTACAGCAGAGGCTCAGGCCAAGGTCATGGTGGAAGGAGCAAGCACCCTGAGCAGAGGAACAAACTGGAGATGGAGAGTGACTCCTGGTCCAGCTCCATTACACTGTGGGCTCCGTGAAGGCAGGCAGCATGTCTGTCCCCTTCACTGTCCTTCCTGACACGCAAACAGTGCCCGGCTCGTGGAGTAAGTAGTAAATAGTTACTGAGTGGACCCCGCCCCTCCTCTCTGGCGACGGGAATCAGTGTGCTTTCTTGGAAACATCAGACATTTCAGCCCCAGTCCGGTTGCACAACTTTAGTCCACAGTTTCTATATCTGTAAACTGGGTAGAAGGTTCCCCTGCCTTTCTCCCAAGGTTACTGACGCGATTATGGGAAATGCTTTGAAGACTGGAAGCACCTTATAAACATAAGGAAGTGTGACTATTGCTGCTGGGAACCTCTTCCCCTCAGCTCTCCGGTGCCTGACTTTGAAAGCAGTCAGCATGAATGTCTGTGCGAGAGGGGAGTTGTTTCTTTACGTCATGAAAGGTAGTGAATGTCTTGAAGGACTTTCACACATTCTGCTTTCCATTGTGGCACTGAAGTGTGCCCACCCTGGAAGGGTAATGATGGGTCAATACCCATGGAGAGGCACTAACTGTCATTATAGTGGCTCACTGAGAACTCCGTGCCCACATCCAAGCAGTTAAGAGGGGAGAATGGAAATTCTTCACCTTTCCTGTGCACATTCAAATGGAACTGCCTGCTCTAGTATTTCTTTAAAATTCAACTCTGAGCCTGGTGAATGGGTGAATGCAAGCATTAGCTACTATTCAGTGAGCACCTTCCCCACGGGCAGACGCTGGGCCAGTGTTTCATCCATGCCCTCCCACGGATGCCACAGGTCCTGTCCACCTTGGCTCATCTCGTGATGGAGGGTTCCCAGTGGTAGGTTCTAGGAAAGGAATCGAAGTGTCAGAGAGGAACAAAACCTGGGGCAGACCAACAGGGGAAGGGGAGCCCATGACCATAGCCTTTCGTAGTTAATACTGTGTTCCGACCACTAACTCATGGTGTTACCTTAGTGGGTGTCTAAACAACTCTAGACCTCAGTTTCCCCAATTGTAAACAAAGGAAATTTAAGTGGGTAACTTTTAAGATCCTTTCCAGCTTTAATGCTGTGAGTGTAATTCTATGGACATGAGTTTTAAAAATCAAGACTGGATGACAGAAAGGAAAAGAGGAAATTAATGTCTAGACAGGAGACACGAGATCTGGTGAATCTGAGGAAGGCAGAGAAAAGGGGGGAGGAGGGGAGGGAGAGAGATTGAGAAGGAGAGAGGGAAGGCAGGGGTGGGGGCATGGAGAGGAGAGAGTGTTAAAGTGCTTGGGTTTCTGGTCCCAGTCTTGCTCACAATGGTCAGTTTTCGCCCCACATCCAGGTAAATCCCCATCTGCTTACTTGTGTTTTGCTTCAATTACTTTGGAGTGAGTTTCCAAACTAGGAATGAAAGAAACAAAGGCAAAGACAGCTACATCCCTGCCCTCGAGGAATCTCCCATTGCTGTACACTGGATGTCTGTGTCCCCTCCCCAGTATCCATCTGTGGAAACCTAATGCCCGGTGAGGTGGTTTAGGAGGTGGGAGGTGATTAGGTCATGAGGGTGGGGCCTCATGAATAGGATTAATGTCTCTATAAAACAGATCCCTTCCTCCACACAGGACACGCCAGAAGACAGCTGTTTATGCTCCAGGGAGAGGCCCTCCCAGACCTGAATCTGCCCACACCTTGACCTTGGACCTCCCCGTCTCCAGAACTGTGAGAAATAAATGTTTGTTGTTAAAGCACCACCCTCCCCCCAAAAATCAAGACGAAACATTAAGATTAAATTAATTACAACTCTAGCCTCTGCTGCCCAGGGGGACCAGCACTGGATGGGCACCAACACAGAGAGACCACAATGAGTGTGAAAACAGAAACACATCTTGAGGCCCTAGATGTGTCCACACAGTGAGCTCCCCAGGGAAGGCTGGGAACCGGCCCCTGGGAACAGCCAGAGTGAAAGGCCTGCTTTTCCTTGCTGCTTGTTGGCCATATCTGTGTGGTGGTGGTCGTAGAGGTCAGAGGGAGTCGCTCTGGAAGGACAGTGGGACTTCTGCAAGTACTTCCTCTCCATTTGATGGTTGTGGAGGGGCACCTGGACAATTTGAGAACCATCTGGACTACTTATTGCGTGATCTATGCAGCAGGCCTCCTTGCAGATGGATCAGGCATTTACCTGGGAAAGGGAAAGATCTCCAGGAAGCAACGACATCTGCTCCAGGCAGAGAGGGGGATCCCAGGAGCCAAGACTCCTTCCTGGGTCTTGCACTGGCTCTTCTCGCCACCCTTTGACAAAGCAAAGGGATACAGCCCTCCATCTTCGGGGGTTCAGGCATTAAATTAGAGGCACTCCTAACGTGCTGGCAAGAACATAATGTAGACACAAAGCCTCGTTGTAATTCCCAAGCCCAGATTACTCCAACGTGGGCCAGGGGCCAGCCCCGCCTGGGAGGGCCCCGCCAAGGGCGCCCACGTGGTCTCCTGGAAGCCTCTCCCCGCCCGACATGTGGTCAAGATGACAATTCTCCACCTAACCCCAGGTTAAATGCATAATGTGCTTATTATACACGTAAGTATATTGTTGATGTTTTGAACAGGCAGCTTCAACAACATTTCACTATATAACTATCATTAAGGAGGGTTTTTAAAAATAAGATCCTATGTCCTTGGGGAGGGGGTGGGGAGGCATCGGCGTGTGCTGCAATCTGACCTGTTTAGCTTTCAAATGACATCACTTAAAAGTTCGACCTAACTCTCGTGAGGAAACAGGCAGCCCTGATGGGACAGTTGCTCATGTGAGGGAATCTGAAAGGCTCTCCCATCCTGAAGTGGCTTCTTCCCTTCCCTGCCCCCAAGCCTAGAGTGGCTGCCATTAGCTATCTTTTTGGGCTATGACCCCATGAAAGACCAGAGAAAAAACAGCAGGAGCTAGATTTCAATGTTTTAGCTCACCTGAGGAGCTTGGAGAACTACTGATGCCTGCTCTCCACTCCCAGAGGTTCTGATATAATTGTTCTGGGGTGCAGTTTGGGCATTGAGGTTTTTAAATAGTTCCCCAAGTGATTCTAGGGTTCAGCCAAGATTGAGAATCCCTGCCCTATGCCCTCTCACCCTGACACTCAACTCTCACCTCTTTCCCTCCTCTGGCTCCAGCCTTGTCAGTCAGCAGACACCCAGGAACAAATTACAAGTAGGTATTGTGATCCCATTTTACAGATGAAGACACTGAGACCCAGAGAGGCTAAGTGACTTTGCCCAAGGTAACTATAGCAAACTGGATCTCTCTGGCTTCAAAGGGATTGCCATTTCTTCAAACTGCTTTGGTGACTTGAGAGGGTTAGCTCATTAAGCTATTAATACATCAAAAGATTTAGTTTATAGGAATAATGGTCCCTTACCTTTTAATAGAGATGTTATGGTTCACAAAACACTTTCATATTAATTTATTTTATATTAAAGATTGTTCCTCCATTTTAGAGCAGAGTAAACTGAGGCCCAGAAATATTAACTTGCTCACCATCACACAGGTAGAGGAACCAGAGTTTGAGTCAAAACTTTATATTTCCAAAGAATGGAGCCATTGAAAAATGGGGGAGGGGGTGTGATTTTTTTTTTAAATCCTCATCTGAGGATGAGAGAGAGAGAGAGAGAGAGAGAGAGAGAGAACAGTACATGCCCTGACCCACAACCCTTTGGTGTACAGGACTACATTCCAACCAACTGAGTGTCCCAGCCAAGGCAGCAAATTCTTTGAATGTAGAAGGTTAAATAGTTTCAGAACAGGACAGGATCTCAGGCTCACCTTCCATTCCCAGGAGGCAGCAAAAGCGGGCAGGAGGCCACCAAAAAAATGGCTCCACCATTTCCGCAGCTGGGCCTCCTCTGCCAGCCCAGCGCAGGAAGCACGTGCGGCTGAGGGAAGGGCTCCGGCCCGAGGGCCACGCGCAGGGAAGACAACAAGGAAGGGGGAAGCCTGCTGTCTGGCTCCAGCGCCGCTTCCCCGCCATGACCTGCTGAGTTTTATTTTATTTTTCTAAAATGCATACTCCACCACACCCAGCACCCAAATCTTGTTTTCTAAACACCGCCCTCCACTAACACGATGGAGGGCTCCTTGGAGAAATGGTTGAGTCCAGGACTAGAGCAGGGAACTACAAGGTGAGCCTGGAACATCTTGTGGGACCCAGAAAATGAGAGAGTGCTAAGAAATCTATGAGGAAATTCTTAATTAATTTAAAAAGAGCTGATAGGGACATTAAAAATACATAAAATAAAAACAGGAGCCACCATGAGGAGTTTACTCTTAGACAAATCAGGGACAACTTTGGCATCAAAGTAAATAATAACAGTAAAAGAGTGTAACATTTTATATCTATCAAAAGAATCTATTAGCCTATACTGATACTTATAAATATAAACATATATACATATAATAAATAAGTAAAGAATAAGAACTAATAAGGGAAAGGAAAGCTCTTCTTCATGTCAAATAACAAATGTGGAAGAAATGATAGGTAAGAGAATAACTATTTTGTAACTATTATACTAATAAATGATACAGGCAAAAAGTCTTCAAAGGATGATAAAAGCATCAAGTGAAAATGTGTTGGGAAGCAGAATATTTACATAGTCGCAAGTCTTCTCCCACAAATTATTTACTAATTACAAAGGGTGAAGGGACCCTTTACAGTTGAGGGATCTGGAAACACAACCTTAACCAAATGATCAACATTACCATCACCGGTAATGAAACAACCGACATCGTGTGCCTCCTGGCCTGACTCACAGAAAAGGACACTATTCCTGGAATATTTCTGCCAGAAATTCATAAATCTGATCTGATCATGAGAGAACAATCAGACAAATCCAAATTGAGGGGCATGCTATGGAAAACACTGGCTCATAAGCTTCAAAAGTGTCAATATTTTGAAAGACAAAGAAAGACTAAGGAATACTTCCAGATAAAGAGGATTAAAGAGAATGCAAAGTAAAAAGTAAATAAGATATGTGTGTTCTTGAATTGGAAACTGGATTGAGGGGAAAAACTTGCTTTAAAGGATATTGTTGGACTAATTGGTGAAATTTGATTAAAGAATGTATATTATTATATTAACATTAAACTTCCTGAATTTGGTCATTGTGTTGTAATTATATAAAAGAGTATCCTTGTTCTTACACGTTACATGCTGAAATATTTAGGAATAAAGAGTTATATCTGCTACCTACTCTCAAATGGTTCAGAAGAAAAATTACATGTGTGTTTATATATATGTATACTAGAGGCCCAGTGCATGAAATTCGTGCACGGGGGGGTGGGGGGTTGTCCTTCAGCCCAGCCTGAACCCTCTCCAATCTGGGACCCCTTGGGGGATATCCGACTGCTGGTTTAGGCCTGATTCCACAGGACCAAGCCTAAACCAGCAGTCAGACATCCCTCTCACAAACGGGACTGCTAGCTCCTAACCACTCACCTGCTTGCCTGCCTGATTGCCCCTAACCGCTTCTGCCTACCAGCCTGATCACCCCCTAACTGCTCCCCTGCCGGCCCGATGGCTCCCAACTGCCCTCCCCTGACAGCCTGATCACCCACAACTGCCCTCCCCTGCCGGCTATCTTGTGATGACATGGGGGCGGTCATCTTGTGATGATGTGAGAGTGTGAGGGCCACCTAGGCTTTTATTAGTATAGATGTGTATGTACATATATGGAGAGAGAATGAGTCAAAATATTGTTAGTGAATCTCATTGAAAGATATACAAGTGTTTGTTGTATTGTGTTTGCAACATTTCTGAATTCTTTTTGTTGTTACTCCTCCCCCAAGGACATTTTTTTCCATTGATTTTTAGAGAGAGTGGAAGGGAGGAGGAGAGAGAGAGAGAAAGAAAGAGAGATTGATTGGTTGCCTCCTGCACCTGATCCTGACCAGGGCCAGGATCACACCTGTAACCCAGGTACTCGCCTTGACTGTAATTGAACCCTCAACCCTTCAGTACACAAGCCAAGCTCCAACCACTGAGCAACACTGTCCAGGGCTTGAATTTTTTAAATAAAAAGTAAAAAGAAGAAAAGGGAGGAGGTACAAGTAGTTTTAGAAATGGCCAAGTAATATTCAAGGCGAGTTGTGAAAAACCAGGAAAGACACTGTTATTATAAAACTTGGCTACTGTTTCTAAAAACACAGAAATTATTGGATTATTCGCCTGTGTCATTGCAGAGGTGGGACATGCTGTATGCCCAGTAAGCGTAGGTGAACTTTGATAGTTACTGGGGGAAGCTCTTCAAAGAAAAGTTATTTTTAATTGAAAATGCAAATAAAAATAGTAAGTTGCCAGGGTCCAACCCCAGCAGGTCCAGGGCTTCCCAAAGGTGTGGACGGAGTCGGCGAAGAAGGAATGACACGGAGACGGTGTTCAGTTGATCAGCAGCCTAGCCAGGATCTCCAGCCAAGTTCTGGTCTGGATCTCCAGAGAAGTCCCGCCTGGCACTTAGTTAAGGAGTTTCATCCCCTCCCTGACTTCAGGGAAAAATTCCTACCTGGGAAACAACCTTTCTAGGAGAGGCATCCCCTCCCTGACTTCAGGGAAAAATTCCTACCTGGGGAAACAACCTTTCTCGGAGAGGTGACCTTGGTTAAAACACACAGCACTAAGGGGAGCAAACATATTAAGAACAGTATGCCATATACGCCAGGTCCCTTGAAACATATACTGTGCAGATGTTTCTTTCCTGCAGCGACTGTGTCAAGCAGCAAGGATGGACCGGCTTCCGGCAGTAAGTCATATTTTTCTATAGACTTGGCAGAGTTGCTCAGGCTTCACAATTACTTATCAGGATTTATAATTCAATAGAAATGAAATATATACTATGGTACTGTGTTCAAACAGCTACACATATAATGTAGCTGCCTTTAATTATTGGTTATATAAATAAAATCCCATGAGAATTTTTGTTCTGGGATGTTAATGTAGCTGTACACTCTATGACTTTAAAATGCGTTAGAAATAGAAATTTTTAAAATATATAGTACATTGTAATAGTCTTCATGATGAGACAACATAGAAAAAAAGCACACCCTGTGATGTCACTCTCCTACTTAAAGTCTCTCAGAGTGTCCCATTAAGCCAACAGAAACCCATAGTGCTTACCCGGACACTCACAGTCCTCACAAGTGGCTGCAGCCCATATTCCAGAATCATCTCCCTCCCTGCCCCAGACACCCCACAGGCCCTCCATGCGGGGTCTCCTGACCCTTCTCTGAAAGGCTCTGTCTTTTCCTGCAAACATCTCTCCCTGGCTGGCAGGCTCCTCCCCTCTCCAGCAGGTGCTTCCTTCTTCAAGGCCCCGCCCAGCCTCAGCCCCAGCCTCCCAAGAAGAGGTGGCCCGGCCCCCCTTCCTGCTGTAAACGTCCCTGGTATAACACCTGCCTGGCTGTGTTTTAACAACATCTCATGATAGCGGGATCTTTCCTCTTTTCCAGAAGTGCCCACCAGAGTCCGTAACTGGAAACATTTAACATTTTTAAAGCAACTCTACCCGTGTGGCCAGCCCTGTAAAAACTTTCTGACAGGCCAATCGCCATTTCTGCAGAACTAGCACCCCATTTCTCCCTCCTGAACCCTATCCCCCCACCTCCAGTCTCTGCGAGATGCGCTGGGGTGGGGTAGATGATTATCTTTGTGGGGCAGTGCAGTTTATGTAAAGTGAGATGGTTCTTTGCCATCTCCTCCCATTGACGGGTATCACCTGATTGGTCCCACTCCTTACAGCCTTCAAGATAATGGCTGCAACAACCTTTTATAGAGCTGCAGAGCTTGCTGGCCTGACTGGAGCTGGAGCGACCTGTTCAGGACAGAGACAGGAGTGCCCGCCTGGCCCGCCTGTTGGGTGCCTGGGACAGGGAGGGAGATGATTCTGGAGAATGGGTTGCAGCCAGTGGAGTTGATCAACTTAAGAGATGGGTGTAGGACCCAACCCTGTTCCTAATCAACATTTATTGAGCATCTGACACACACCAGGTGCTGCTCCAAGAACTGGCCATACATCATCTCCTCACACCCCCTCTTAACAAGGACTAAGGCGAGGCCAGTGAGGTGCCTAGGATACAAAACTTAAGGAGACACTCGTGCTAAGGGTCATGTAAGTGTGTCCTCTTCTCCTCCTCCCAGCTGTGCATCCCTTCAACAGCCAATAGGCCCATTTCACAGATAAGGAAACTGAGGCTTAGGAAGGCTGAGCAGTGTCCAGAGTCGCTATATTAGTTAGCACCGGAACCAGGATGCAAACCCAGAAGGTCTGTGCCCATGACCCCGTACAGGTGCTGCCTTTCTGACAGCAAGTGGTTGAGCCAAGAAATGAGCCAGCTTCCTTTCCAGCCCACATTCCATACCCACAACTCGATTTGTATGGAATGGAGTTCACATGACATTTTAAATTCAAGGTGAGCAAAGCCTCCAAACATAGGACAGAGTAGAGAAAAGTAACCTGCTTATGGGGTTGATGGAGGGGGATCTAGTCAAATCCTTGACCTTAGTCTGACAATTTGCAACCCTGGCTATCTATCAGAATGTCCGGGAAACAAAACCCTGGCCCCACCACAGATCTCTGGGGGTGGGGCACCATCAATATATTGAAACCTTCAAGGTTGAAAATCACACACAGCCTTAGACTCATGAATACCTAACTCAGTGATCGGCAAACTTGCCCTTTGAGTGTGGCTCTTCCACAAAATACCACGTGCGGGCAGTGCGATTGAAACTTCGTGGCCCATGCCACAGGGCCAAAGAGCCGCATGTGGCTCGCGAGCCGCAGTTTGCCGACCACTGGCCTAACTGATTAACACACATAAGCTCCAACTCTGAAGAAAAATGGTTGCCGCTCTCCTACCCTCTCCCCTTCCCCACAAAAGTCTAAGACAGTGGTTCTCAACCTTGGCTGCACATTAGAATCACCTGGGAATCTTTTTTTAAAATCCTGATTTCTGGGCCTCATCCTCTGGAAATTCTGTTTCTTTGTTATGGGGTGAGGCCACAACATTAGTAACAAACAAACAGAATTTCCAGAGGATGAGGCCCGGAAATCAGGATTTTAAAAAGATTTCCAGGTGATTCTAATATGCAGCCAAGGTTGAGAACCACTGGTCTAAGAGCTTTCAAGGGCCAATCAGATAGGCCCAGGTGTGCTGTGTGAAAGGGCGCCAGGCTAGGTGCTGAACACTGGCTGCTGTGACCTTCCTGCTGTCCTATAAACAACAAGCGTGAGAAGATAACAGGATGGGTGTTTGCATTGCAAACATGCTTGTTTTGGTATAGGCAAGACTGTGACATTTCAAAATCCTGAAGTACGGAGTGGGGTCAGGGAGAAGGGTATCAATGCACTAGCTCTATTATCTTGCACCTCTGACCTGGGCTAGGGGTTCTCTAGTCTCCTTATCCCCAAAGCTGCCTTGCTTGTACACACAGGATCTGAAGTTGCACAGAATCCTGTGTCACGTCATCATAGGATGGAGGGACACAGGACCCAGGTACAGGGAGGGGCCAGGGACAATCCAAGTGATTTAACAGATCGCTTAATCTGGCTGAGCCTCAATTTTGTCATTACAAATGAGAGCAATCATTCTGCTCTGCCTAGACCTGGTCTAAGCCAGCGATTTCAACAGGTGCGCCACGGCACACTGGTGTGCCACAAGAATTTTTAAAACATGCAATACCTGACCAATTTAGTCAGGGGCATTAACCTCTTTTCCCTTAGATTGTCAAATGAAAAAAAATGACAACTAACACATCAACAGCCATCTGGTGTGAATGAATCAAAATTATACCTATTTTTTTGTCAGATTGAGAAAAATATATTTTTTGGTGTGCCACAGAATTTTAGTAATTAGTGTATATGTGCCATGAGATGAGAAAAGTTGAAAATCACTGGTTTAAGGGGGGGAGGGGTTAAAAAAGATACTAGATATAAGTTGTGCTTGGAAAATGTTGATACTCCGTGCAACCATTAATTTTTATGGTTCAAATTAGATTTTATATGTCAACTCTAGACCCTCATGGAAGTCTAAAAATATTTCCATGAACACCTGAAAGGACTTTAAAAATATGTTCTAGTAAGTCAGACTCTGTCTTTGTAAGCATTTTAGTTATGAAACCCACATTAATTTATTTTATCTCGACCTACCTTAAGTAGTTACTCAAAGTTTGCTACTTGAGGAAGGTTCTAGAAATCATTCTAGCTTAACGATTCCAGTGACGTAGTGCCACACTATGCAGGTGTTTCTAAGGACCAGACAACAGCACAACCTGGGAGAATTTTGGACATGCAGAATCCCAGGCTGACTCAGAGACTCTAAATCTACATTTTAACAAGCTCTCCAAGTGATCTGATGTACGTATTACAGCGAGTATTAAGTGTGAGGTGCCTGGTCCTAGTCACTAACCTACAGAGTTTGAGAAAGGCTATGGCGAAACAATGACTCCTATGGATGTTACAGCTTGAGAAGAGCTCACTTAGAAAAGCTTCCAGACCCAGAAGCCAAGAGGGCTTCTTGCACCTTCTAGGGGGTTCAAGCACCCCCAATATTGCATCAGTGACTCCTGAGATTAGAGATGAGACGAGAAAGGGAAACCAGAAGCAACTAAATGGACTGCAAGGCACTGTACGTGCAATTACCTGCAAGACAGACTTTGTTATCTCATTGTGCACATGAAGAGATTGAGTTGGATAAAGGGTGAGTAACTTGACTAGGGTCTGGCATCTAGTTAGTGGAGGAGCTGGGAGTCAAATTAGTATCTGGCGCACCGGCCTTCCCTGTCCCAGGCCTCAGCCCCTCGCCCTGCTTCTTGGCCCGAGTGGTCCTGGCGGTAGCTCACCCTGTTCCTGAGCTCATAAGCCCAAGCAGCCACCACGCCCCTCCCTCTCCTAGCGCCCCTGGTTGCCTCGGCCTCCCCCAGGACCAGGACCAGGGCCAGAGTGCAGCACGTTTCCATCCCGCCCTCTGCAGCAGGAGCCACAGCAGCCCAGGCTTGAACCACAGTAGCCTCTGACCCAATAACAAATCTTTACTGAGTTGTCCCCCAAAAGACATGAGGGATGAGAAAATTCCCAAGAAAGGAGATAGAGCAAGAGGTGGGAGGGCAGATTCAAAAGCAAGACCCGCTGGGAAGCTTTGGTGTCGTTCCTTCAAATGCAAGAAGGGAGAGAGGCCTGGGACCAGCGGTTTAGGCCCAGGGTGAAGCTGGGTGAGAGCAGGAGGGCATCGGCTGAGGCACAGGTGCTGCCCCTGCGGCCTGCAGGGAGGTAAGGGCACCCTGGCAGAGGCTGGGCATGAGGAGCCCCTGGATGGCTCCATCTCTGAGCCCCGCAGGCTGCAGGGAGCTCCGTATCTGGTGTGAGAGCGCCCCCTAGAGCCCTGAGGCCGTTAGAGAGCGCAGGACACAGGCGGCCTGCAGCGCCCACTCCGGGAATGGAGTCAGAACTCAAAGCCCTCCTTGCTAAGACCCAAGGGAATAGAAATAACCTCAAGCTTCCAGGAGCACTTTGTGGAAAGATTCGGGAGCTCAGGTGACAGAACAGCCCTAAGAAAGACATTTGGCATTTTTAAACTTTATAGGAGATCGTATTTCTGACCTCAGATAAAAAAATAATAATTTCTTGAACAAGATGCCAACAATGAAAGGAAGAGATGAAAGAAAAGACTGAGGTTAACTGCACTACAATTAAAAATGTCTATTCATTTAAGAAAAAGAAATCACACAGAGTGAGAAGACCAGCCGGAGACCAGGAGAGGACAATACACACAACTGGCAACCGAGTCGTGTGCAGAATCTATTAAGAGCTACTACAGATCAATCACACAAGAGCATGCACAGGAGACATAGACAAGTGTTGTTTATAATATTCCCAAACTGGAAACCACCCAGTGTCCGTTCGTTGTTGGAGGATAAATAAATTATAATACATTCCCCCAGGGCAGTACTATCCAGCAGTGAGCGTGAGTGAGCTACAGCTCTGCAGCTGCATCTCTCAACACAGGGAGGTCACAGGTGCAAAAAGCAAGTTATAGAAGAATACTCCTACTATCACCCCCTTTATAGACGTTCAGAGGCAGGGAAAACTAAAGAATATATTGCTTAGGGATAATATATGTGGTAAAGCTGTTTTTTAAATGCAAGAGAAAGACTGACACACAATGGGAACAGGAGAGTGAAGGGATTGCATCAGGGATGGACAAGGAGGAGCTTTTCAGATACTGGAGATATTTTTTCCTCAGCTCAGTGTGTGGTTTGTTTTATTGTTCTTTAAGTTGTATATATATATATGAATGACCTTTATGTCAAAAACTGTTTAAAGAACAAGAGCTGGGGTTTTTTTTTAAAGGGCAGTCAGATCACTATCAGAGGGTATTTTCTGTGTAGCTGAAATCCATACTAATTGGGCTAGTGGTACAACAACATCAGGGTGGGGTAGGGATACTAACATGGGGGGCTTGCCCTGAGCCAAGCTTTGGTGCACAGATTCTCAATAGGCATCAAATTCACCTCATTGATAAAACACAGCTGAAAACACTGAAATTCTGAATGATGAGTTAGAACTTACAGCTGTACCTAGTAGTCCTTCTGTGACATTTACATAGTGTTTCATAATTTATTAAAAACTGTCATATGAGTTAACTCAATCATTTCCCATAATCCTTCTGAGAGGTAGCCAGAGAAGGTTATTTTTATGTCTATTTTAAAGAGAAAGACACCCTAGCCAATGTTGTTCAGTGGTTGGAGCATCAGCCGACACACCGAAGGATTTCAGGTTCAATTCCCACTCAAGAGCACATACCTGGGCTGCAGGTTCGATCCCTGGTCCCAGTTGGGGCACATGGGGGAGGCAACCAAACAATGTGTCTCTCTCATCTCTCTCTCTCTCTCTCTCTCTCTCTCACCCCCTCCAACCCTTCTACTCTCTCTCTAGAAATCAGTGGGGAAAATATCCTCAGGTAGAATTAACCAAATCAATCAATCAATGAAACCAAGTCACAGAGAGGTGATGTGACATGCCTGAAGTCACACAGCCAGGACTGTCTTAGAACTCCTGGTCAAGAGCTCCCTCTACCAGAGCTGCTGTCTCTCTATACTAGTGTGGTAGACCGAGATTCTGCCACAAGTGCCCCCCAAATTCTGCACCAGGCCCCCCTCCCTGACCACATTCTCCTTGGGAATTGGTCAGCCTCCTCTGGGCCTGCCCCTGGTACGCTCCCACCCACCAAGACTTCTCTCTTCTCTGGTCTTGAGTTATGCTCCCCGGTGTCACAATCCTTGGAATTCTTCTGTCTCTTCTTCTATAAGGGATTTTCCCAGGTGCTTATCTTCCTTGTCTTTGTTATGGCCCCTCTACGTGGATTTCTACCTCCCACTAGACAGCACCAGTTTGTTGGCACTTGTCCAGAATAGATGTCTGTGGGGTAGCACCTGGGCACACAAATCCCACAGGTGGCACTGTAGGATGCACTTGTTCTCAACAGGAGAGGTGCATGGAAACACGCACGGATAGTTTGGAAACGCTCCCAGGCCGTTCTGACTGGCCATTCTAGGGCCCCACCCCAGTTGAGGATCAATGAGATAGTGATACCTTAGCTGTTATGCAACCTCTCTGAGCCTCCGTTTCTAAATCTGTGACTGGTGTGAAGGCGGGTGTGTTTTTATGAAATTAAAAGAGAGAGTACCTACTACATAGTATGTGTTAATCAAAGGTTAGTTCCCTTCTTCATCTAATCATCGAGAAAACAGAAATGAGGTATTAAATCAGAAAGCCTTACTGACTGAGTCAAAAGGCTCACCTTCATACAAACCCAATTTCTAACATTCATAGGTTCTTGCAGGAGGATCTGTGCTCTGGCGAACTATTTCAGCTACTGCTCAGGCCCTGCATGGTACAATACTTTGAGTTCCCAGAAAGAAAGGCCCAGAGTTCTCATTGGAGGCTTGCAGGAAAAGGAAGCCAACTCCCAACACAGAAAGCACTCCCAGAGCCGTGTTCTGGAAATTGTCCAGACTGGGAGGCAGACAATCCCTGGAAGGAGAGAATCACAGGTTCATTTACATCCACATTCAGGACACAGGAAAGATGCAGTGAGAATCGGGAGCTGGGCTTTTAGCTTGCTGTGTGAGTTTGGGCAAGTTACTTCACTCCCCTGGGCCACGGGTTTGGATCATATCAGAAGGACTCTTCCAATGGAGATGCTCAGGGACACTGTATACTTCAGAGACACTAGGAAACAAATTGACTCTCCAATCACATAATTTTCATTTGCATTATTGTAACGTGGGCTAGTGTCCAACTCTTTTTCATAAACAGTAAGAAATTATGTCATTTCCACCACTGAGTCAAGCACAGCCAAGGGTATCTATTATACAATCACTTTTCTCACTTCGCAGTTCAGGGCAGCAGAAGAGACTAGCACTTTAGATTCTGGAACAGCTAGGCTTTCTTAGAAAGATTCCAGGAGGAGTTATTAGCCCAGTGAATAATGTAGGAAGTACCACTCTGGTCCCTGGGCTGCAATACTGCACTCTCTCTCCTATTGCTTTTCTCTCTTCTAAGGAAGGACATCAAACAAGAAACTCATTCAAAATTTAACCACAATATGAACAGACATTTCACCCAAGGGCAATTATAAACAGTGCACGTGCAAAAAAGAACCTGCCTACTGGCATCCAAAAAAAATGCAGATTAAAGCAAATTTGGGACCCAACTTAAAAATATTAACTCTCAAAAATGTATGAAAGCAACAATATTCAAAGCACCTGATGTAGTAAAATTGACTCACTGGTATCATATTGGTGGCATTGTAAATTAGTAATAGTTCTTTTGAGAAGCAATATGGCAGCAAAGGGGATGAAGCATATTCATGATTACTGAAATGCAATAAAAATCTGCATGAAGACGTTAACATCAGCAATATCTATTACAGCAAATGGAAAAAAAAACCCAGAAATTGCTACATAGATTTTGATACAGTCACACTTTGCCTCTTATAGAGCCATAGTGATAATTATGAAGATTAAGTAGCAATACGGAGAAACATTTATTATGGGTAAAATATAACAAACTTCAGGATAATGTGTATCATGACTATAGCTCTAAAAATGTGCTTACAACCACACAGGGACTAGAAGATAGTAAAAGTAGCTATAGTGTTCAGGAAGGGAAATATTGTGTGTAAAATTCTTCTGTTATAGATGCCATTTCGTCTTCAATTACATAAATAAAAGAGCATAGTTCTCACCTCGGCAGCATGTATACTAAAATTGTGACCATACAGAGAAGATTAGCATGGCCCCTGCAAATTCATGAAGTGTTTCATGTTTTTAAGTATATTAATTTAAAAAAATGTTAAGCCTCACATGAGGATATGTTTATTGATTTTAGAGAGAGAGGAAAGGAAGAGAGGGAGGAAGAGAGGGAGAAACAGTGATGTGAGAGAGAAACATTGATTCAGGTTGCTGATGGGGGATCAAACCCGCAACCTGGTTATGTGCCCTGACCGGACTTGAACCCACAACCTTTCAGTGTTTGGGATGATGCTCCAATCAACAGAGCCACACCAGCCAGGGCAAAAATTATACTTATTTTAAAGTAAGTGATCTTATCCCCTAACTTTCCCACTAGACAAGAACAGTAGGAACCCTGACTGTCTTATTCAACGTTGTTGGCCAAAGCACTTGTCTGGCACATGGTAGGTTCTGTAAATGTGTGTGGACTGACTGACCACCGTCGTCAGCCTCCCTAAACAGGGTTAATAGATCACTGGCAGGCCTCCTGCTTTTGCAAGGTGCCTTTGCCAGCACCTTCACCGTCTTCAAAACCCAAAACACCATCATTTACAAGCAGCTTTTTCAAAATCCAGCCTCTCCCTCCACAGGTTTCACTGGCAGGAGGAGGACATCACCGTAAAGCTCCACCAACACCAGGGCGAGTCTAGGTGGGGAGGACCTCCCCTCCTTCTGCAGCTTCGCTGTTGGGACACACCCTCATGGGACACTCGGGGAGCAGCTCGGTGCCCCGCGTCATCTGAACACTGACGCTTTACACCAGAAGGTGGCAGTCTACACACTGCCTTCTGGTACAAACCCAGCCCCTTCCAGGACACGGAGAGTTCATCTCTCCAAGGTGAGCCCTGGTAAGGGCGTGGCCAGGGTGGCGAGGGCCTCAGGCCAATGTCAGGAACAGACAGAGGCAACGGATGCTACTGTGCCTGATGCTGAGAGAGATGGCCTCTCCCCTGTTTTACAGTTGGGGAAACCAAGCTTCAGAAAGGCTGAGAGACTGCCAGGTCCCCAGGCCCTACCGCAAAGTAACATCGCCCAGAGCTGAGCCCAGCACTCCTCATTCCAATGCCCACCCTCTTCCCACTGTACCATGGGCCTCCCCACGCTCCAGCAGCAGTAGTCTATGAAAAAGTAGGTAAGGATGTTTCTAAACCATTAGTTCATGCTTTTTAAATCACTGCATCAAGTTATAAAATTGGTCATACCCTTTGACCTTGGAGCACCACTTTGAGAAATGTGTTCCAAGGAAACAAATAAAAAATATGAAGGATGTGTTTATAAATACACATATATCATATAAATATATTTTTAGACATTATAAATTAACAAAGGTGTATACAGAGATGCTTAGAACTAAGCTGAATACTGCAGTTAAAACTGGAGGCAGTCCAGCCTGTGTGGCTCAGAGCATCGACCTATGAACCAAGAGGTCACCGGTTCGATTCCCAGTCAGGGCACATGCCTGGGTTGTGGGCTTGGTTCCCAGTAGAGAACATGCAGGAAGCAGCCAGTCAATGATTCTCTCTCATCATTGATGTTTCTGTCTTTCTTTCCCTCTCCCGTCCTCTCTGAAATCAATAAAAAAGTATATTTTTTTTAAATGGAGGCAGCCCAAATGCCTGACACTGAGGCAGAATCAGGGAGATTGTGCCATAGACAGTATATTGACAGTGCAAATGGTCTTGTGAGAATTGGAGCCAATGTCCAGCTTGTCCCACGGGCACCGTCATTCTGGTTGTTAAAATATTGAAATAAATACTTCCATACCAGTTGAGAAAGCGGACCTGAGTGTCTTCCCAGCCTTCCTGGCCCTTCCACTGGGTCTCCCCATCCAGCAACTAAATGGTGAACGCTGGCACAGCCGAACCCTCCAGGCCCTGCCCTGTGCAGTGGTCCATGAACATCCTGGAAGCAGTTATTGAATCTTTTTAAAATCTTCCCTGGCTAAGCTTCTGCGCACTCAGAAATTGGAGACCTTATTTTGGAATGAGACAAGAGACAGAGGGATAGATGTAGAGACATTATGTAACTTAGCAAGTAAAAAAGTAGAACTTGATACAATGAATATGAGGAATAGCGATGAGGCGACTTTATATTTGTATAAACAGGAGTTTCTAAGAAGCCAGAATAGAGTCTGTAAATATTTGGTAAGTAAACGGGAGAGTTGACAAATACTGTCAGTTGCCCTCTCAATAACCTTTCCCCCTCTTTTCTTCTTAAAAGAAAATTGCTGTTTTGTTCACTCTCCTCCTACTCTTCTGACAACCCAGTGCTTTGGGGACGGTTGAGCCAGGAGGTGGTCTGGGTGGTGGCAGGCATGGTGCCTCACGCCTCTGGCCAAGTGGTGGGTGTAGGCATGGGCTGGTGATGTGGTTCTGGCCAATGCGGTGGAAGGGAAGTCTATT
>NW_006295825.1:3370138-3375999 GCF_000327345.1 Myotis davidii | reverse complement strand
CCCAATATACAGGGATGTCCCCTTTGTTCCCTTTGAGGATGTCTTGCTTAAGCTAAGGCAAACATCTTGTGTCCCAAAGGGAAAGCTAAGAGAATTCCAGAGACTATAAACCTTAGCCCTGACATCTTGGAGCTGCTCAGTCAACCCTGGAGCTGCTCTACAGTGAGCCTTCTTGTTATTGTTCAAGTCACTTTAGTTGGATTTGCTGGTACTTGCAGAGTCCCAGCACACTCTAATGCAAGCTATTTGTTCACTACCACACCCCTGTTATCTATAACACTGCCTGGTACATAGTAGACCCACCATAAACATTTGTTGATGGGATACATGAGTAAAACCCATCTTCACTGATGTAGGATGGTATTAAAGTATTAAGGTTGTTGTGGTTTTGGTGTTAGATTTTTCCATTTAAAACATTTTTTTTGAAACAATGGATGTTATTGACTGTCTATTGTCTCCGGGGCATTAGTGTTATGGGAGGTGGAAACAGAACTGGATTTGAATCTGGATCTGCTACTTACCAGTCAAGTGCCCTTAGGCAACTTACTCCTCTTCCCTGAGCACACCTGTCAACTGAGCACAACCACCACTAAACGACTCGTATAGGGCTGCCGGGAGGCTTAGCTGAGAAGCAGCCACAGAGCCCGGCTGAGTCAGTGTTTGACTCTCACCTAACTGCATCTCCACATCTTCAAGTACTGGACATCAGATGGAGTCTCTCCTTGACCTTGAGAAGGTCCTCATGGGCCAGGGGAGGAGTCATATGTATCAACACGGCAGCCACCTGACCAACGTTAACATCACCAGAATGGGACAAAACAACGTCATATGCCTCCTGCTATGACACAAAGACGAACACAGCATCAGCTCTGCAATGCTGATGCGCTGACCAAATCTATACAACACGAACCCCTCGTGAGGAGACATCAGACAAACCCCAAATGAGGTACTTTCTATAAAATAATTGCCCAGGCACTTAAAAAAATGTCACTTGTCATGAAAGACCAAAACAAACAAACAAAAGACCAAGGAACTGTTCTAGTTTAAGGGACACTAAAGAGAGATACTGAAGAGACATGACAACTAAATGTAGTACATGATCCGGGATTTTCCTTTGCTATAACATCTGCATATTAGGTAACAGTTGGCATCAAAGTTAACTTCTTAATTTTGATAACTGTTTGTAATTATGTCAGAGAATGTCCTTGGTTTTGGAAAACATGCACATTGAAGGAATAGAGAAGTATAATGTCTACAGATAACTCACAGTTTAGAAAAAAAATAAAATGATACATCTAGATCAGTGATGGCGAACCTATGACACGAGTGTCAGAGGTGACACGTGAACTCATTTTTTTGGTTGAGTTTTCTTCGTTAAATGGCATTTAAATATATAAAATAAATATCAAAAATATAAGTCTTTGTTTTACTATGGTTGCAAATATCAAAAACTTTCTACATGTGACATGGCACCAGAGTTAAGTTAGGGTTTTTCAAAATGCTGACACGCAGAGCTCAAAAGGTTCGCCATCACTGTTCTAGATCGATAAGATTAAGGCAGATGTAGCAAAACCTTAATAGTTAGGAAATCTGAGTGGAAGGTGTACAAGAATCCTTTGTACTATCCTCGCAACTTCCCTTTAAGTCTGGAATTATATCAAGAAATCATTTTTAAAAATTTTTAAAGAGCTGTTCTGAAGAGTAGGAATCCGTGGGTTGGAAAAGGAGGTAAAGGGACGTTCAGGTCCAGTAAAGACTTTGGAAAGCATTCAAGAAGCCACTGGGCGTTGGCGGGCCCACTTCACACAAAACTGCCTGGAGCAGGGGCTGGGAAGAGGTGTCCAAGTCCTCCAGGCGGACAAGAGCGGCCCGGGCCTGTCAGTCAGGGGCCGGAGGTGTGGCCGAGTAGGGCTCTAGCAGGCGGGACTTAGGTGTGGCCGAGGCACTGACTGTGGGTGGTAAAGCTGGACATGGAAGGTGGGACCCAATTGCCAGGGACCCTGGCCGCCCTGCCAGGCATGGGGACTTCATCCTGCGAGCAGGGAGTGGGGGTGAATGATAAGACGAGTGTTGTAGACAATGGGGAAGCTGAGTGGAGAAAGGCAAGCTAGAAGCAGGGAAGCCCACACGGCGACTACTGCAGCACTGGGTGAGCGCCACTAGTCATGTCATCATAAAAGGCCTTCACTAAGTTCAGAAAACCACCTGCATCCCCTGTCCCAGTGACGTGGTCTCTTCTAGTCCCCCCCGCCCCCCTCTCCCCCCAGTGCCTCATTTCTCCAGATTTCAATGTATTGCCCTGTAGGTACTATGGCTGCCATGCTTCCTCCACAAGAGGCTAAAGGTCTGGTCACAAATTGGTTTCCTTATATTGCACAACAGCTGGGCATTTTCAAATCAAATTGAGCCAATCCATTCATTCAACATTCAGCAAATATTTACCCAGGGCTTCTGTGTGCTTAAGGGGCTTATCTAAAGGGGAAAGGGAACGTGGTAGGGTGGGGAAATGTCTGGTTATATTATAATAAGAATTATTTCTCTCCTTGGGGCTTTACTTGTATATCCAAATTAGATAGGGAAGTTAGTTTCTCTTCAAATTGGAAAGTGCTTATTATCTTTGTGTCGTCCCTAGCTTAATGAGGATGTAGCCAGGTGACAGGTGGCACAACGTAACATCCTGAGCAGCTTATTAAACACTCATGGGTCAAGATGCTCCCTGTGTGGCCTGACGACTTTCCTTAGATGCATCTATGGTTGTTACTCAGCAGGGGCTTCCTCCTGGTCATGGTGGTGATGGTGGTAGTGATGGTGAGCACCTACTATGTGCCAGATACTCTGCTAAATACTTTCCATACCTGCTCTCTAAACCTGACCATCTAACCCTGCATAGTAGAGATGCTACACTTGAAGAAATCAGGATTCGGAGAGGTAAATGGATTCGCCCAAGCCCACACTGCCACTTGGGGGCGGAGCCAAGCTCTGAACTCAGATATTGTCTCTGAAAGTTATAACCATTCCAGTGTCATGCCATCTCCCATCACTTCAAAATGGGAAGGAGATTTCAGGTTAGTAAGCAAAGCACCCACCAAGTCGATGGTTCTCAAACTGCAGCCAGCATCCACGTCATCCGAAGAGGGCTTATTAGAATCCAGACAGCTGGTCACACCCCCGGAGTTTCTGGTTCAGTAGGTCTGTAGGGGGGTGGGTGGGACCTGCTGATCTGCATCTCTAACAAATCCTGGAGACACTGACACAGCAGGTCCTGGGACCCCTCTCAGAACCACTGCTCCCAGGGACAGCAGCAAGTTGACCCTGTTGGCTGCCCTCCCCTCTGCTGCCACCACCTTTCTGTTCAGCGTGGCATCTCCCAAATGTACCCAATTCACTAGTCTGGCCAAGAGGGCACGTGCTGCCTCGGCTCTCCCGTTTTCCTGGGAGTCTGTGTCGGAGACTGCACACCCCACCCTGCCGAGGGCAGAGGTTCCTGGGTGAGCCCTGTGCTCCCAGCCGTGTACAGAGTCACCTGCTCTCGGGTCACGGCCCTCCCTCTGAGCCCCGGGGCCATGCCCAGGCCTCCCGGAGCTCTCCTCACTCGTTGCTTCTCAGAAGACTGCCCCTGCTTTCACTGCTCTGTCGGTATGCTGTGTGAGCTCCGAACACCTTCCTCACCGGCTTCCTGCCCGGCTTTTCACTGGGTGAGGCCGTTCCGTGGGACCCCGAGGTCGCCTGTGGTCCTTGTTCCTCTGGAAGATAAGCTTTCTGGCAGCGTGGCGACCTTCCCAGGTTGTAGTTTAACATGGGCACCTGTGTTTCAAAGGCTCGTGGACTTTTAGACTCGGACGAGACTTCCCTGAAAACAGGATAGGAAGGAAACAGACACTTACTGAGAATCTGCTGTGTGTCAAGCACAGGGCCAGAGGCTTACTGTGTGTCATCGTATTTACTCTTCACAGGGACCCTCTGCCTCAGGGCGTGTGTGTGTGTGTGTGTGTGTGTGTGTGTGTGTGTGTGTGTGTGTGTGTGTTAACTTGCATGCACAGATGAGAAAACTGAGCTTCTAAGAAGTTCAGTGGCTGGTCCTGGTCACACAGCTAGTAAGGAGCTGAGCCAGGACCTGAGCCCAGGTCTGCCCATGCTTGGCTGCAGCCCATCAGTTCACAGCACTGATGTTCTCTGTGACTCTGATATAAATGCACTGAGCTTGGGATCACATGTGAGGCCTGAAGTCTGGCTTAAGGAGACAAAACCTGGGTCCGTCAAGCAGGGCTCAGTGCTGGGGAGGCTATGGCAGGTCCCATTTGTGAACCTGCCAGGGGGGAGCTGAAGACAGAGGCCATGGTCAAATGCTGGGTGGCGGGGGGAGTAAGTGGGGGGTGCCAGGAGTCTGGAGGAGTTGGTAGCAAGAGCTCCTGGGAGCAGCGAAGGCAAACCAGATCGCAGGAGTCCCAGAGGAAGACCCGCCAGGGCCTCGCCACAGGCAAAGCTGGCAGCTGTGCTGCTCTCAGGCAGGTGCCAGCCTTCCTGGCCCGGCTGTCGGCCTGGGTAAAGCAGCTGCCCTGCCTGGCACGTCTGTCAACTGCCTACTTTTGTACTCAACATCGTGTAAAGTGTTGAGGCTACATTTTACACGATGTGGCTCAGTCCCATGCACCGAAAGTTCCCCATCAGGGCACATGCGGGAGGCAACCGATCAATGTTTCTCTCACATCAATGCTACTCTCTCTCTCTCTCTCTCTTTCTCTCTTTCCCCATCTATCTCTATCTCTCCCTCTCCCTTCCCTTCTCTCTAAAAACATCAATAAAAACGTATTTTAAAAATTTAAATAAATAAGTAAAGCATCCTTGTCATCAAAGAGCTCATAGTCCAGGAACAGGTACAAGCAACTAACTAAACCCAGCCAGCTCTTATTTTGAATGTGGTGCTTCGTAGCTTACAGCACCAGTTAGCATACACACACGATGTCCAGTGGCCCTCACAGGATACTCCTGCCAGGGAGAGAGGAAAGGCGCTGTGCCAAGCATTCTGTCCTTCCAACCTGGCATCTCATGGGCCCCGGGCCCACCCCAAGGGCCACACAGAGGACAGGGTCCTAACTGCTCCTCGGGGGGTGGGTGAGGCTTCCCAGAAGTATAGCCCTTGAGCTGGGTTTGGAAGGATCAGAGGAGGTTACTGCAGGAAGAGGAAACTGCCATTTTTATACTTACTGTGATGGCGGTGTCTGTAAGCACTTGCAGCTTTACCTGGGGCAAGGGAGGCTTGAGACGGGCCTTGCCTTCTTCCATTCCAGTCTGAAAAGCCCTAACATTTTGGCATGTCTTCGGTGACAGCTCCCTCAGAGGAACCAGAATGTTTAAAGTGCTGGCAAGCAGGCGTCTTGGGTGGGGGGTGGGGGTGGGGGGGTGAGTGTGCTTTCAGCCAACAAGGGCTGGCGTGGGGACAGAAGCTACGAATGTCTGTTTCTTCTCTCTCTGCCATCCCTGTTTCCTCAACGACTGGTTTCCTAGAGTCCATCGCGTAACGACTGCGACAGGCCAGTGACCAACGAGGGAGGAGCCATCAACCGCGCGCGGCATCTGTCCTTATTGAGTGGCTGGAAGAAACTGTTAGCCTGGTGTCAATGAAAAACCGAGCATAAAGCCAGGGGAAGAGGAGAACTAAATGCTTCCTGTAGCTAGTGGCCAGTGCTAAAGCAGGCAGCGGGCTGGAATTCAGCAGAGCTTCACCCTAAGCGGCGGGGGCGCCAGAAGCTGGGAGGACACAGGGACTCTCAGAAGGAAACCAGGCATTCGTTGGCGGGAAGGGGTGCGGGGGAGGGGTGAGAACCTTTGTGTTGCCTGAGTGGTCAGTCACCACGCTAGTA
>NW_006295825.1:3368402-3370096 GCF_000327345.1 Myotis davidii | reverse complement strand
ATAGCTGCCCCCTGGGGTCCTCAGTGGGGCCTGGCTGAATGCTGCTGCCCAGGAAGCTTGTCCAGCACCCACGCTGAGACCGCCATCCCCGGCAACACCCAGAGGAGGCTTTGTGGCCAGGAGCCACGTGGTGATGACTCAGGCAAGGGAAGCCCCAGGAAGTGACTGTGAGCCAGTTCTGCCACCTCCCACACTCAGCAACCTGCCACCACGGGCCTCCTCTCCGCCCTCCCCACTCCTCACCTGTGCTCCCCGCAGCCAGGCACAGCCCGCCTGGTGCAGAAGCAGCAGGACCAGGAAGAACAAGGATGCAGGCACCTCTAGTTTCATTGTGCTTTACAGATGATGTGTCTTTAACAAACTGAAGGCGAGATCCTCCACCAGAAAAAAGATTACAACTGGATGGATTGCCATACTCGCTTTATTACAGGGGTCTGGAGCAGAACCTGCAGTATGTCTGAGCTAGGCCTGTATTGAAATTATAAACTTCACCGTGAGTGAGATTTTAGTAGGCAAGTTGAACTAAAAGCCCGGAAACCTTAAAGGGATTCCAGTAAGTTGTTGCCCAATGCCTGTGGAGGGATCCAGGCACAGAAGGGTTAATGCAATTCTGGGAATAAAGCTAGTTTCATGTTTGCCCACATGCGAGAAAAACAAACCCACTGGACTCACTTAATCTTCACCACAACGCTGGGGGTTATTTTGTTTTTTCATTGAGGTGAAATTCACATAACATAGGATTAATTACCACAGTGTGTACAATTCAGCGGTATTTATTGCTGTTCACGAAGTTGTACAACCACCACCTTTAGCAAGTGCCAAAGCATTGGCATCGCCCCTTGGGGCTGCTTTTGTGCCCTTGTTACAGATGAGACCGTAGGCTCAGGAACATGACTGACTGATTCCATTTCGTTGATGGTAGAGGCCACACTTGATCCCAGAACCTTTAACTCCCCTGGAAGGAGGGAACATTTGTCTTCAGACTTTGGTAAGCGGCTGAACGGGCTTCCTGTCCTCTTGCCTCCCTCCCTCCAGTTGTCTTACACACAATTAGCAGATCCATCTCCATCAGCGGGGCTCTGACAGCCTCATTCCCCTCCTCGGCCTCCCAGAGGGTCCTCATTAGCATGGAAATAAAGTCTGAGCTTTTACCCGCCGTAACCTTTATGCTGATGCAATCACCCAGCCTGGGCTTTTCTCAGAAATGCTCACACCCTCAGCCCAGGGGACCGGAGGCTGATCCCTGCACAGCCCCTCGCCTTTATCTTGTCCATCAGTTGCCAGCCTGCCTGCATTTGCCCTTTAGATTTCTTAGGCAGGATCTGATACCAACGCTGCTTCTCAAAACTGTAGGAAACGCATATCAAGTGCACCGAGTGTAGTCATTGGAGCCCCCCTCCCCCACCTGACTCGAGAGAAAGGACAGGAATCCCCCATCTCCCCACCTCCATTAACTAAATTATTTTAAAATCAAGTGACAAATGCAATGCAGATATTAAATACGTTGATGCTAATACTAGTATATGTACATGTGTTCGTTGAAAAGACGTTCATGGTGTGTTGTGAGATTCCAAAAGGCAAAATCCTATATATAATACTAGTAGCCCTGCGCACGAATCCGTGAGCCAGTAGCTCCCCCTCCCCCGCCCCCACCCCACCCCAATGCCTTGCTGCCCTGCCTTCTCCTGTAGCTC
>NW_006295825.1:3360350-3368372 GCF_000327345.1 Myotis davidii | reverse complement strand
GAAAATTAGACATTCCAAACAATGGGTAGCCATCATTAATTAGATTTCAATATGTTTAACTATCACACATTGAAATTAGAAATCAACATGTATTAGATTTTCAGGTATCCGGTCATTACGTAATGACCATTTGCATATTACATCTTTATTATATAGGATAATTCTGTTTCAGAAAAATAGAGCGAGAGAGCACATATTTGTCTTGAATTCATGCATATATTTGCATAAGGTCAAAGTCTGGAAAGGATGTACTCCAAAATGTTAATGATGCTTCTCTGAATGGGATAATGTAATGCGATTTTCATTTTTTCCTTTTGCTAAGTTTCCGCGCCCCTCCCCCCATAAAAACATGGCCTTATACTAGCGGATGTGGCTCAGTTGGTTGGGCATCATCCCATGCACCAAAAGGTTGCTGGATCTATTCCTGCTCAAGGTACATGCCCAGTTTCCGGTTTTCAGACTCGATCCCTGGTAGTGGGTGGGCAGAAGGCAGCCGATCAATGTTACACTTTCACACAAATGTTTCTCTCCCCCTGTTCTCCTCCCTTCCTCTCTCTCTAAAAATCAATGAAAACAACAACAACAAATCCCACCATGGCCTCTATAAGAAAAAGACTACTGAAGAGAAAAAGAGTTCCTGCAGTGCTTTGTTTACCCACCTTGATGTGGCTTATATCACTAGTCGTGAATATGCATCGGCCTTCCCCTCCTCTTGGGGGCCTGGGCCTCATCTCATTCAGTTTGTCCTCCCCATGACATCTCCACGGCATGCTCAAGAATTAATTAGCTGGCTAACGAGTGGACTGGGGCTCTCCTCTCTCTCACCCCTCCTGAGGGATAGGGCTGGTGTTAAGGCTCTGATCCATGCCCTCAGACCAGCCTCCAGGAGGTTAAGCTCCTGATGCTTTCCCAGTCCTGGGCTCCTGAAGTTTCCTGCCAGGCAGTGGTGCCAATGGGCCAAAGGGGCAGCCACAAGCATACAGGACCACCTTATCGGTTTTTCTACATTCACGAGGCCAAGATGGAGGGAGAAACCCAAGTCTGTAGACTCACAAAGCCTCTTGTGCTTGTGACTTCCTCCTCAATCTGATTTCAGTTTCTGCAAGGCAGACATTTCACTGCCCAGGCACCTGGATGGGACTAAGGCACAGAGCAGCCTCCACCTCCACCTTCACTCTATTCTGTTACCCTCCCTCTGGGCTCTGAGCTCACTTCACATTTGTGGTTGCAAGAATGTAAACAGTGTTCCGTTCTGCTGGGGTTTTGCTTCATCTTGTTTTGTCTCTCTTTGTAAGGTCCCGCTGACATGTAAGGTTTCTCCGGCAACTGACTAGTTCAACTCATTTTATTTTTGCCAGCTAACCTTGACATCTGTCACTCCCCCTTACTGTTTTGTGGTCAGTATGGCCCACTCACAGTAGATGAAGATACATTTTCAGTGTGTTAAAAACTAACCAGGATGTCAGAACCGGAAATTTCCCGTTGAGAGAATGCTAGGGGGACAGCTTTAACTATGTTTGTTCTTCCCCCGTGTCCAGCTCCACGGAGACATAAACACGCACGTTTATAAACTACAGTGGAGGAGCAGCTCTCGGTGGCATGGCCTGTTTGGGGTGAGATGTGAATTCATCCTCCCTCTCCCTGGCGAAGCAGAGCAGGCAGAGAACTAGACTCCTCAATAATAATAAAGCCCATAGAGCCTTCAAGTCCCTCCCATTCCACCCCTTGTTGTAGTTAAAATATCTGCGGATTAGGCTCCATTTCTGGAATTACATCCCTAACCCAGTTGTTTTCTGGAGAGCTGAGCTTCAGTAACCTAAACACACTAACCTTGCCCAGCACCTGCCACTTCACTGTTGAAAGGAACTAAATCTAATTAAGTAGAATCAGACAAATTGAACTGTAAACAAGCCTTGAAAATAAGGTCCACTGGCCCCTTAAATGCAGCCTCGCTGAAGCCACAGCATCTGAGAGAAGGCGGGCACAGCGTGGGGCCCATTCTGATAGTTTGAGGGGTTCCTCTTCTTAGCTCACTGCTCTGTGGGTCCACTCTGGTTTCTTAGTCCCTGCCTGTGGGAAATGGCTGGCTCTCAGGCCAAGAGTGTGAGTCTCCAACTCATGAGAGAGCCTGGGTGTGAGGTCAGCCTAGGCCTCGGGGGAGGGGGCCTCTCCCTACTGTCAGTGAGGGGGAACATGTAACTGTTAGAAGTGTGAGAGCATGAATGATGTGAAATGAGCCGTGGAACTCACCATCCTGCCCTCTGTGGTTAGGCACAGAGCAGCCAGACCCAGAGAGGGACAGCCAACCTCTGAGTCAGCCTGACCCTGCAGCTGGGACTTGAAGGGAAGTCAACCATGTGCTAGGCTGGGCAATTCGTTTTCATGACAGATCTGGGATGTAGATGTTATTCCCATTTTACAGGAGGGGACACTGAGGCCCAGAAAGGTTAAGCAGTATAATGGAAAGGGCATCACCTTTAGTGGCAGACGGAACTGGGTTCTAACCTCACAGGTGGCATCGCTTACCACCTGCATTACTTGGATAATTACCTGCCTCCCCTGACCCTCCAAGTCTTCATCTGTGGATGGGAGATGTGACTGCCCACCTCACGGAGGGGTTGTCAGGATTAGGTACAATCAAAGGAAAGGATGCAGAGAAAATAAGACCGTGACACATAGGAAATAGGTTTTCACCGAATGTGACTCATCTGGCTCCTTGCTCAAAATCAAGCCGCTGGCAGGCCACCAGGTCACAAACCCAGCTCGCCTGTCTCCCTGGAGGGTGAGGCAGGACCCCATGCTTCCTCCTGTCTCCGGAATCAGCAGCTGGCAGGGTTCTCTCACAGGTGGGAGGAGACAGGCGGTTCTCCCCACTCCTAGCCAACCCCTCCCCTGACCCTGCCTCACTGGCCCAGCCTGGTGACGCCCCTGCTGCCATGCTTTCAGGTGACACACCCTTAAATGTCCACAAAAAGGCCAGTTCTGTCCCATGGGACTCACCGAAACCCCAACTGAGACCTCAGCCCCTGGCCCGATCTCACTGCTTCAGCCCCTGGGTTAATGCCATTTCCCCTGACTGGCCCAGATCCCAACCATCTTTCACTCGGAGGCAAAATATTTGTGGCCTCCTCTGAGAAGCCTTCCATCCACTGTTACTGCAAACAGCTCGGTCTGGCACAGCTCACTTGCTCTCGGCCCTCATATAGCACTTGTCCCCTCCTGCTCTGCACCCAGGGACTCATCCGGGAAGGAGTTTGTGTGTCTCATCCAGGGGACTGACTCCACTCCCCAGGAAGGAAGCCGCCCCCCTCCTTGCCCCTTCAGTGGCTTCTCTCCTGCCTCCTCCTCCACCAAGTAGGCCCTGCCACCGGGGGAGCGGTCAGCAGGGACCCTCTAGTTTGCACCTGACCACTTGGGTCCAGTGAGAAAGGAGAAGAAATCCATCTGCCTCCACTTTCTCAAATCCAGCTTTGTCAGCCACAAAGCTGAGCCTTTTTGCCCTGCGTCTCTTCCTCAGGTGGTTAAAACCCTGAGGCAAGAGGGGTGTGATTTCCACTCAGACCTCAGCAGCAGACTGGGAGCCCCTGAAACCGTGTCTTCCTATATTTAGTAAATAAAATATTTACACAGCATGTAATACATATAAACAAAAACTGCAGCCTATCTGTAAATTATAAAGCACAATAATAAACTATAGGGATTCAGAGTGAGTCACCCCAAGCTGTGCTCTGAGCATGTGGGTTATTCTGAGCTAAAGGCAGACCAGACCCTGAGAGCTCATCGGAAACTTTTACCTGTCCCTGAAGAATTTAAATCAGGGACCTTGCCCATCATAAGTGTTACCATCAGAAGTAACTTTTTTGACCCATCAGTGTGGCAGAGCAGACGATTAATTCCTGAACATCTGCTCTTACCTTTCTGCAATGGCCGCCTAAAGCCCAAGGCACTTGACCTCATCCAGCTCAGCATGTCATACGCCTCATTTTCCATTTCTGTCTCGGAACCTCTCATGTATGTAGGCTCTTGGACTCTCTCATGTATGTGGAGTCCCCCATGCATACCTTTGTAATTAAATTTGGTTATTTTTCTTTTGTTTATCTGTCTCATGCCAATTTTTCTAAAATATATTGTTATTGATTTCAGAGAGGAAGGGAGAGGGAGAGAGAGAAACATCAATGGTGAGAGAGAATCATCGATCAGCTGCCTCCTACACGCCCCCTACTGGGGATTGAGGCTGCAACCCAGGCATATGCTCTCCCCCACTCCATCCACTGAGCCACGCCGGCTAGGGCTGTCTCATGTCAATTTACTTGAGACCTGCTGAGAGGACATTAAAATCTAGAGAAAAGGTTCTTCCTTCCTTACAAAACACAGGCCAAGAACTAGTCCAATCTGCCTCCTCCCATCAATGCCCCTGCCTCCTCATAAAAGGTAGCCACTATCCTGCATTTCAGCTTCACATTGCCTTCTGTTTTTTTGTTTTCTGTGTCAGTAAATATGCATGCATTCCTGAGCTACATATACTTCAATTGTGCTGTTTTTGGGGTGGGGTTCTATATAAATAATATCAATCTGGCCCCAGAGTGTTGGCCCACAGACCAGAGAATCACAGGTTCGATTCCCAGCCGAGGGCATGTACCTCGGTTGCAGGTTAGAACCCCGGTCCCAGTCAGGCAAGAGCCAGAGGGAACCAATCTCTCTACCCCTCCTCTCCCTTCTACTCTCTCTAACAAAATAAAAATATAATAATAAATTTAAAAAAAAATTTTTTTAAATAAACCTGAATTTAATTCTCAGTAGTTATGAGATCTACCATTTAAAGATGGACATGTGCCTAAATCGACCACAGGGACCCCCATGAGTCCTTAGATCGCCCTTCGAGAACGGCTGTCTTAGTGAAACTTGCACATAGGCAGCAGGAGGATGTGCCCGGTTGCTTATTGCGGTACTGCTAGTAACAGGAAAACTGGACCCAACCCAACGTCGTGAATCAGCAGGAGAATGAATACATGACCTGTGGTTCGTTCCCACGACGGAGAATATTTTACAGCCGTGAAAAGGAAGCCCCTTTTCCCCATGTTTGCACCTGGGAAGTCTATGTATTAACAGTGCTTGCATTTTGGCTGTGCAGCTCATTTGGTTGGTGTAGACTGCAGTGTGAATGGAGGCCCGTGCACAAATTGGGTATTTAAGAGAAGGCCGAATGAATGAACACGCTGTGAATGGAGAGGCAAAGCCAGAGTCACCTAGCTTCCTGTTGTGACTTTTGTCATGTTAAATTCTCAGGCTGAAGACTTTATTTTCTGAAGCGCTGGATTTCAGACTAAGGATGAAAAGCTAACTTCCTGTTTTAAAATGATGGCTATGTCACCTGCAAAATACTTTGCCAACAGAGGGGCTTGATGAACACAAGCTCACAGAGAATTTAGCAAATTTATAAAAGATCCTCCCTTTGGAAGTTTGAGAGCAGGGCACTAAAACAAGTACATGTTGTGTTTAAAGCGGAGCCTTCTTGCTGGCACAAAATCATTTCAAAGCAAACCCTTCCCACACATCTGACCCCCAGTTAAAAGGGAAGAAGGAACAATTGAGAGCTTTTTAGAGAGGCCAGACAGGCCACCCAAATGGTCCTAATCAGCACAAAATCCTAAAGGTTATAGAGAAGTAGACTAGGATTCCTGTGAATGAAATGGTTTCCCAAAGGGCCCCCCTCCACCATATCCCCACTTCCTGCCAACAAACACATATGGGTTCTGTATAGTGTTTAGGTGCAAGCGGTAGCATTGCAATGGCCAGGGACCACTGAACTGCGAAGGGTACAAGCTGTGTCTGTACTTCAAACACACACTTACGTCAATAGTTATTAATATAGTGATACCTCGTGTGTCCAGAGGTCTTGCCCAGCAAACTCACTGGTCTTGAACAGAGATTTTCCACATAGTAGTACTTTAATGCTTTTTTGAGAAATCAAATGTCAAATTTCCCCCCCCCCCCGCCAAATTTTCCCATTTTGTAGTGTCCCTGTGATGCCAGTACCACCTCCCCCACCACCACCACCACCACCATCCCCCGGTTAAGCTAGTTTCTTCCCTAGCTTAACTCCCAAGGAGCAGGCAGCCAGATATGTACCCACTAGACAAGAGACTGGAGGCTTCTTTTCAGGAGAAAGTTGCCCAAGAAAAAAAGGCTTAAGAGATTGACAGTTGAAGGTCACCTAAATAAACAGCGAGGTCTCTGCCTAGTTATCCTGCCTGAAGCCTTTTAATCAATAACCCTATTCTCTCTCTCCCTCTCCCCACCCCCCACTTTCCAATGAGTCTTTTCATGCTTCACTCTTAAGGATAAAGAACCAAAATCATATATATAACTGAGGAAAATCTCTAATTTAAAAGATAAAAGGTAAAACAAACAAAACGATGAACTCAGAGAATATAAAAGCAGACAGAAAAGAGAGGAGAAAGGAATATATCCATGAAACAAGAACAGGTGCTATTTTAAAAAAGGAGCTTTGGGAAACAACAAGGAACTCTCAGAATTTTTTAAAAAATGATAGCAGAAGGGACAGCTGAGTGAAAGAGTTGGAAGATAGAGTTTATGAAATTTTCCAGAAAATACATAAACAAACAAACAAAAACTCATAACTTTTGGTTGAAATCAGACATTTAAGATGTATTTGCTTTATCAACCAAAAATTATTCAGGAAGCCTTGGTTTAAGAGATTAATTTTCCAATATATCTTTTAGAATCGGCCTCTGACTTCTCAGACATGAAGGGACTCCACCCTCCTTTTCTTGTGTTTTCACTTCCAAGAGTTACTTACCTCAAAGGTAGAGGTAGTTAAATGAATGAGTCCCTAAAGTCAAATGCTGATTTCTGGTTAAATAAAGTATAACTGACTTATAAATGGACAGATAGGCCAATAGAAAAAAAGTCTAGAAATAGGCCCAAGTATACATGTGAATGTAATACTTAATAAATTGGCATCTTAAATTAAAGGGGAAAGGAAGAGCTATTCAATAAATACTATTGAGACAATTGACTAAACACCCTTTTGCATTTGGGAAAACCATTTAAACTATACTGCTACCTCACTCCTTACTCCAAAATAAATTCCAGGTGAATAAAAAACTCAATGTAAAACATGAAAGTACTATCAAGAAAATACAGGTGAATGTGTTTATAACTTTGGAATAAAGAAGGCCTATCTAAGCAGGCCATGAAATATGGAAACTATATTGAATTCAACCAGTCAGAGAAAGATAAGTACCATATGATTTCACTCATATGTGGAATTTAATGAACAAACTGAACTAATAAGCGGAATAGAGACAGACTCATAGAGAGCAGACAGACAGCTCTGGTTGGGGAGGTGGTGGAGGGATTGAGCAAAAAGGAAAAAAATAAAAAGAAAGAACTCATGGACATGAGCAACAGTATGGTGATTGGGGGAAAATGGAGCTGGAAGAGGGTATAGGGAGAATAAATGGTGATGAAAAAAAGTAAAATAAAATAAAGAAAACATTTTTAAAAAGAAGTATGGAAACTATAATGGCAAACATGGATAAATTTGAGTATATAAAAATGTTAAATAAGAATAAGAATAAACAAGGGCAAAAACAAACTAATAAAAATAATTGCAACATATGATAGCTAATTGGCCAATTTCTTTAATATTCAAAGAGATCTTACAAATGAATAATAAGGAAAAAAAACACCCAAATGTATCAGTCAAGATCCAGTCAGGAAAACTGGAACCATGCTGGGTAATTCAAACAGGGACAATTAAGGCTTCTGGTTACACAAATGTTAAGGGGGAGGGTCAAAGACAATTGGGTAACATATTTGGAATTCATATCATAGAGAACTAAGAATATTATTTTATAAAGAGCACCTACAAACCAAAAATAAAACAAAACACAAAAAAACAACCTCACATAAAAATGGACAAAGTATATAAAAAGAAAATTCACAGATAAGAAAATTCAAAAAGATCTGAAATACATAAAAAGATGCTCAATTGCC
>NW_006295825.1:3347711-3360243 GCF_000327345.1 Myotis davidii | reverse complement strand
AAAAAGATGCTCAATCTCATTCATAAGAAAGTAAATAAAAATAGAAACTGTAATGAGATGGTATTTTTCACATATCATTTTGGAAAGATCAAAATCTATTAAAAAGATGAAACCATTTAAATGGAAAAAGCAAGTTACAGAATGGTGTGACCATCTGTGTTCAAAAAAAGAGAGAAAAGGACATATATATTTTTCATATATACATATATACACATATATACTATACATAACATAAGCACATATATAATATACGAACACTATATACATGCACATACATATGCATACATACAATAATATCTGGAAGGATAGAGAAGAGAGCTGGTATTGGTTTTGTCTTCAGGAAGGGGACCTAGAGAAAGAGGAACTTAGTTTTTATGAACCTTCTTTCTTCCTTTGTATTGTGGTAAAATACACATATGTTTCTGTATCCTCAACAGTACCTTCTCCCAGACCCTGGGAACCACTAATTTACAGATGAGAAAATCTCTATTCATTTACTTCTTCTGAATATGTCATATAAATGGAATAATATAATATCTGACCTTTTGTGTCTGGCTTTTGTGTTAGCATAATGTTTTCAAGGTCCATCCAAGTAATGGCATATATCAGGAATTCATTTCTTTTTTATGACTGAATAATATTCCATTGTTTGGATAAACCACATTTTATCTCTTGCCAGTTGATGACATTTCCGTTGTTTCCACTTTGAGGCTATTATGAGCAGTACCACTATGAAAATTCATGTGTTTTTGTTTGAATGTCTGTTTTCAATTTTGGGGGTATATACCCAGGAGTGGAATTGCTGGGTCACATGATAATTACTGAAAACTCTGTAGTGACTTGTGAATGTTTACCACATGCATATATGACCTAACCAAAAATTGACTATTGTAATAAAAACAAAGAAGTAGAGACAAATATGTTGTTTTAGAATCACTGTTTGGCAGCCCTGCAAAATCAGGACTGAATCATTAAGAGGCCTAAAAGAAACTGAAGTGTAGGAAGTAAAATATAATCCAATCTTAAAATGACTCATAGAACCAGTAGTTCAGGCTACAAATGCTCCCCATCATTAAATGTGCCAGCAGCCCTGGTGCGGTAAGCGTGGGAAGGGGTGTGAGAATGTTTTCTAAATCTATTTTTTTAAAGCAAAGAGGTAATTAAAGTTGGCTTCTACTAAGTGATTATGTTGGTTTTGTCTGTTGTGTGTATTCTCCCAGGGAGCCAAGGCTCCTGTAGCACCACCGACATCCTCTAGGGGGCGATCTCAGGAGAGACCTGAATGTTGCTCTACACCGGTGGCCAGAGAGAATTGTTCAGCAGAGCTTTACCAACACAAGAAGTGGAAACACTGTGAAAAGAACCCAGCGCTGGAAAGGCACTTGAAAAACATACCTCTCAGGCACTTTATTTTTATAAACAAGGAGATTGAGACCCGGAGTGGTCATCGATAATCCTACAGCCTTTAAACACCAAGTCTGGAAACCTCTGCTTTGTCCCAATGAGAAGTGTGGAGAGAATGGTTATCCAAGTCTGACAGAGGTCAGCCTGGATCACTCCTCCTTCCCTCTCTACATCCCTCTCCAACCAATTCCCATCACTTTCTTAAATGTCTGACCTAGGTCTAGTTCCTTAACCTCTCTGAGCCTGTTTCGTTATCTATATAATAGGGACAATAACATCCACATAATGTTGATAAAAGCAAGAGATGATATCATGGACGTATAGGACCTTGCTTTTGATTGGAGCACTGCAGGTTCTCAATAAGTATGTGTCGTGTGAATGAATGAACATGTCCCTCTAGCCCTCTAAAAAGCAATGGTTCCGCTGCCCAAATAAGTATTTATTGATGACATTATAGACAGTATCCTCAGTGGCGTCCTCATATCTGGAAGGCTGACCCTGGAGGGAAAGGAGAGTTTGGGGTAGTAGTGGCACCCCTGGTGGGGTGAAAAGCTCCTTGTGAAGCCCGAAAGCCCCAGTTACTGCCCTCCTCTGCTGCCAACACTTGGAGGCCAGAACATCTGTCAGCGGAGGTCCTCAGAGCTCCCAGCTCCTGACACCATCTGCCAGGAAAGTGGGGTACCTCCTGAAGTCAACAGAGTCATATCCTCCTCGGTCCAGCTCCTGCTCCCCTCCCCCAATACTCCAACAAAAGGCCCAGTTTGGCTATTCCAAGTTAACACTAATCAAAGTGTTTTATGGGAACTATTATTTATGCCCGGCTACACAACGATCATGCCTATCACCAAACACGTCAAAATAATGTGGTGATAAATTTTATCTGGTTACATTATGAAATTCAGGTCACGTTTTCTCAGTCCTCACATGGCACAAAATTAGGGAGTAAATTATTCTCACAATTCTCTTTTGGGGAGCAAGCAGGGCAGGGATGGGCTAAAATACTAATATAATTTCATTATTTAAAAATGTTGCTATAGTACACAAAATGGGGAAAATAAAGAAAAGAAAATCCCGTAGTTCCATCATTCAACCCTGTTAGTATTTTCCAATGGATTTTTAAAACAATTTTAAGTGAACTTTTACAAAAGTGTAATCATGGTAGCATTTCTTATTATACAAATGTGGCCTTCTCATTGCCTAGCAGCGATATTCATTCATTCGCCAAACAACTCCTCAATGCCTACTATGTGCCTGGCACTGGAGTATGAAAATGACTTAGACAGGGTCCTCACTAGGATATTTTTCATCCTCCTGTCACAGCACTTTCAGCTTGTTTATGTTTCTCTAAATGGTGCTATTGTTTTGGAGGGGGGGAGCCCTCAAACAGAGAGGACACTGGCAGATTAAAGGCAAGGTGGGGAGTGTGTCTGGTGAAGGCAAGGAACTGCAAAGAGCCTGCTGTGGGCCAGAGAAATAGATGTCCAGTCAGTACTTGCTAAGTGAATGGATCATCCCAGCATTCAGTGCAAACACTTTGGTTTACTCTAGAATGCCAATGTGATCTCCCTGTGGCTCCTTTCTTTAATATTCTAAAAAATGTTATCTGTGTAGATGTTATCCTCTTGAAATTTCTGACTAATTTTTTTAAGATCCCATTCCTTCCACTGTCCTCCTTTAACCTCACTTTCCATTTAACTGAGAATCTGTCCATGACTTGGAGTGTTCCTCTTCTAGATTACTTGCATGGTGCTCTGTACCCTTCTTGGACTGATTGCCCCAGTGCTTAGAACTGTACCTGATTTAATTAAGTGTTCAGTTAAAGATCTCTTGAAAGAGTGAATGAATGTTTCATTAGTCCTTTTGATATCCCCCTTCCTTTCGTCATCCCCTAGCTTCATGTACTTGTGGTTTTTTTATTTGTTTGTTTGTCTGTTTTATCCTCACCCAAGCATATGTTTATTGATTTTTTTCTTTTTGGAGAGCAAGAAAAGAAGATGGAGAGAGAGAGAGAGAGAGAGAGAGAGAGAGAGAGAAGAAAAACATCGATTGGTTGCCTCCCATACACACCCTGACAGGGGATCAAACCTGCAACCGAGGTATGTGACCAGGAATTGAACCCACAACCTTTTCGGTGTTCAGGACGATGCTCCAGCCAACTGAGCCACCCACTGGGGCTGTGCTCTTTTTGAGCCAACATGAGGTACTGTCAGTTTTCACCACTGGGAGAGGTGCTAGCTACTACCTCCCAGGGGTAGCTCATGGCACACCTCCTTCTCTGGACTTAAAGAGGCTGGGTATCTTTTAGGGAAGAAGGAGAGAATGCCTGCCTGCCTGTCTACTCAACATTAAAATAAATCAGGCTGATTAAGCCAAAACTCTCATGCCATGGACTTTCCCCAACTCCACCCCAATGTTTTATCAGAGTGTAAATCTAGATACAGTTTGCACAAGTCCCACCCTTCCCCGCTTAGCACCCCCCCCCCGCCCCCCCCACACACACACACAAAGAAAGAGAAGCTATAAGTCAGGCAAAGAGTAAGTTGGGGCTCCAATTTGAGATTAGAACAAGTAAGATCCACACTTTCGAGTCAAATCCAAATATATAATTTTCAACCATGTGGAAACACTTGCATCATACCACATTAAAATGTCTTTATGGGGGCCATCATACAGAAATAGGATTAAAAACTCTGAACTGAAGATGAGGAGACCTGGGTTCTCCTTGCTTGACCTCTTTTAAAATTAATTTTCATTTTCATTTTTAGCTTATATATAAGATATTTAAAGTGTACATTGTGAACTGACTCGATCTCTTTGAGTCTCAGTTTTCTCATCTAGAAAAGAGTGGGGTGGACGAGGTGATCTCTCAAAGTCATTGAAATGTTAAGATCCTAGTACAGGATCCTGTCTCCAAGGGACAGGCGTATGGTATTCAGATCTTCTCACTCTGCAAACTAGTATCACCACCACCCCCAACCCCACCACGCTGCCCCCTCACAGGGACCTGGGTATGGGACAGGCTGATGGGGATGCTGCACAGAAAGAAGCAGATCAGCTTATTCAAGGGAGCTCCGCCCTGAGGAAAGCTGATTCTGCCCAAATTCTCAGGAGACTGAAATGCATCAAAACCACCATTTAATGATGTGCACTGAGAACCAGAGCTGCCAAACAGGGGGCATTGCTTTGTTCTCACCTGCCCTTCTCTACCCCATACTGTACCCTGTCCCCCCTCACCCGTTTCTAGGATGGCTGCTCCTAGAAACCAATGAAAGATCAGAAGGTGTGAGTGTCTCCATGATAAGGGGCCCTCCAGAATCCTGTCCTACTGGGCCTCTGTTTCCCTCGCGCCCCCCCACCCCCAAGTGCCAGAGACACACTGGCCAATTCCTTTGAAAAGGCCATTACATGCTCCAAGCTGCTTGTCCTAGTCTCCAACTACACAGACTCATATTAAGGTATGGAGAGTGTCTAGCACAGTGGTTCTCAACCTTGGCTGCACATTAGAATCACCTGGGAATCTTTTTAAAATCCTGATTTCTGGGCCTTGCGGCTCTAGTAGGTGCTGCTCCATCACACATGATACTGGAGGAGCTAATTTCCTGGGCAGTGTCTGACCTCTTTAGTTGGGGAGGGTGTGGCCCACACCCTACCAGGCCTGGGGCTACCAGTTTTGTGCCACCCCCTTTCTTCGTAAGAATCCTTGCAGCCTTTGCCATCCTTTTGAAGAGAGGCCCAGGTTGAAAGGAGGTCATCTTTGTCTTCCAATGCAAATGTTCTCGTAGCCTTTCCCCCAGATATCCACTCCACGGGGTCCAGCGCTTTAAAAGTATTCGTAAGACGAAGTTGGGGACTCATGTGTATTAGGAATCTACTCTATGAATGGCAAGAGTTACATGTTCTACACACATTATCTCAATCATTCCTCACTACCTATTGGGTAGGCACTGTTATAACCCACATTTTATAGCTTTTGGACCTAAGAAGTTCAGAGAGAGTAGGTGGTTTGTCCGAGGTCACACACTTATTGGAAGTGGTGGGGCACTCAAATTCAGTTGTGTCCATTGCCAAAGCCAAAGCTCTGTCCATCAAGTCACTGTACTCGAGGGCCAACCATGTATTGAGAACCTATTATGTGCAAAACCCTGGGGCCGGTACTATGATAAATGTGCAGATGTGAATGAGGAATGAGTAGCTCTTGCATTCTAGGGATGCAGTTTTTACCTGGGAGGTGAGGCAAACATGAATTCTATTCCAAAGCAGCCTGAAATAAGTGCTATCTCTAAGGTACAAGCAGAGGCCCAAGGGAACGTGGATGGAGGAAGGAGATGGAGTCACACTGTGTGTGAGAGAGAGAGGCATGGAAGAGAGGAGAGAAGGGAGAGAGGGAAGGAAAGGGGATGGAGGGAGGGAAAGACAGAAAATATGAATGAGGGGTGCTGGGAAGAATTTTTCAAGGTGATGGGCTTGGTGGTACACCTTAGTGAAGGGGAGGACTGCCACCGGTTGGATCGAAGGGAGCAGAGGAAACAGCTTGAGGGAGAAGCCAGGGCCAGAGCATTCAGGATCCGCTCAGCAGTCAGGCCCGTGTGGGGGTGTGGAGAGCAGCCAGGCTGGCAGGTGGGTCAGGACCAAATGTAGGGGAGCCTTGATGCCATGCCAGGGAAGGGTCCAGACTTGCTTCTAGGAGCAGCGGGGGAGTTGTTGAAAGCTTCTGATAAGAGCGTAGGCAGGAAGAGATGATGCAAGTTTGCAGTGAGAACGGCGGTGGGAGGTGGGGATGGGGCCTTTTCACGGTTCCTCCTTTCTTTGGCCAATGCCCACTGCCAGGCGGAGCACTGAGGGGTGGGGCATGAAGAGGCATTCTAGCGGGAGGAGTTCCCTGTCTTAGCACAGGCCAGCACAGGCTCCTTCAAAGCCTTTGGGCGGGGCTCAGAGAGGGTGTGGCCTGATTGTTGGGGGCGGAGTGGGAGGGTAATAGGAAACATCGAGGGTCCTAGGGGCATGGACCGGGGAAATGGAAGGAAACACAAACTGGGGCATGGTGAAGAAGGCTGGCCCTCGCTCCTCACACATTCAGACTCATCTCTGACTTTGAAAGTTTTTTTAAGGAAGCACACACAGATTAATTTTTTTCTTCCAATAAAAATGTAATGAAATTAAGAACAATTGCCTGGGTGTTCAATTCATTGAAATTGTGGTTTTCTTATCTTTTCTTTTTTTAAACTTTTTTATTGAATTTATTGGGGGGACATTGGTTAATAAAATTATATAGGTTTCAGGTGTACAATTCTATACTACATCTGTATATTGTATTGTGTCTTCACCACCCGAAGTCAAGTTGCCTTCTATCACCATTTATCCCCCCTCTATCCAGTAATCACCATACTGTTGTCTGTGTCTGAGTTTTTGTTTATTTATTTATTTTTGCTTAATCCCTTCACCTTCCCCCCCGCCCCTGAAACCCACTCCTCTGACAGCTGTCAGTCTGTTCCCTATCTATGAGTCTGTTTCTATTGTTTGTTAGCTTATTGTTTTCATTAGATTCCGCGTATAACTGAAATCATATTGTACTTGTCTTTCTCTGACTGGCTTTTTTCACTTAGCATAATGCTCTCCAGGGCCACCCATGCTGTTGCAAAAGGTAAGCTTTCTTTCTTCTTTATGGCCGAGTAGTACTAGTAGTCCACTGTGTAAATGTACCATGGCTTTTTTATCCACTCATCTACTGGTGGACACTTGGGCTGCTTCCAAATCTTGGCTTTTGTAAATAACACTGCAATGAACATAGAGGTGCAAATATATTCTTTCGAATTAGTGTTTTGGGTTTCTTAAGATATATTCCCAGAAGTAGAATTGCTGGGTCACCAGGCAGTTCCAGTTCTAATTTTTTGAGGTTACTCCATATTTTTCTTCCAAGTGCAATAGAAAGTCAATGAGATGGAGAGCCCAATTGCCTGGGTGTTCAATTCACTGGAAGTTTTAAAAATTGAATTAGAAGAAAAAGAGGTAAAGGATCACAGATAAGTTAATATCAGATGTAAACCATAAAAACACCTACTATCGATACCACAGGCAGAATCCGCAGTGTAAGCAGGAGATGACTCAGCCTAGGACCCACTGGAGGGGTGTGGGGGAAGCACCTGCTTAAAAGTTTGCTTCACCTTCTGAATGTTTGTAGAGGTCCCAAGTCTTAAGAACTTTTGGTGCCCTCCTCCAATATATAATTCAGAATTTAAAAAAATAGAAATAAAGTATAAAACAGAAAAATTATACATATGCTACGATTCAACTATATTCTCTGATTGCATTAGAACTGATGCGCACCTCTCTCTCTCTCTCTCTCTCTCTCTCTCTCTCCCTCCCTCCCTACCTCCCTCCCTATTTTTGCTTTGCTGATTCCTTAACCAGCACCGCCCACACTAGCCTGTCACCATATCCAACAGCCCGCAATTATAAAGACATTTTGGGGGATCTTGAAAATGTTTCTATTTTTTAAAAATTCCCCATTGAAAAGGAGCTGCTAACATTTCAAGGTAGCAGCGTGGAGGTGGGAAGAGCCAGGTTCGGGAGGTGATCTGCCTGGCTGTGAGACTCTAACCAAGTTCCTTAGTCTCTCTGCGCCTCAGTTTCCTCATCTGTAAAGTAGGGAGGAGGGAATGAATAGTATCCCTCTAACAGAGCTGTCTTAAGGAGGAAATGAGTTAACACGGAGACAGAAAGCATTCGGAAAAGTGCTTGGCACATGGTGAGCCTCTCAAGGTGTTCATATGTTATTACATTTGACCTTCACAACCGTCCAGTGGAGGATCATTGTCCCCACTGTAGTTAGATACTGAGGCTCAGAGAAAGGAGGTAGCTTTGTTTTAGGACACGGAGCTAGGAAGTAGCAGGATTAGCTGGGAGTCAAAGTTAAGTTAGTTTAGCTCTAAAGACCCACCTCTCTCCCTCCTATTGCAGTACACATTTTTCTGAGCGGGGCAGGGGAGGGGGCACATTAGGCTTAAAAATTTTTTCTTTAATTATAACTTTTTCATAACCAGTGGTACCAAATTCAAAAGGAATAAAAAGATGTACAGTGGAAAGTAAATTTCCCTCCTTCTCCCACTAATTCTTCCTCTCCAGAGCCAACAGCATCCAGAGTAAGCTTTAGACTGAACTTCTCACTTGATGCACATTTATTTATACCAGACTAATGGAATTCCCGGAGTGCCTCGTGCACGCCAGGCCCTCTGCTCGGGACTACTGCTGCCTTCACAGGGCTCCCTGGCTTGAGTCTGAAGGTTATTTATGGAGGGACCCGCTCTACTGACTGCTGCACTCAGAGCTTTCCCCTCCGTACCATCTCTTTCTCCAGTAGAACCAGCGTGTGCATCCTAAGCTCAAGACAAGGCCAAAGGAGATGCACAAGCAAACACTTCTCCAACTTGGCTGCACAGAGCCTCCCGCAAGCGAGGAGCACCAAGGGGTCAGGAGCCAGCCCGAGAACTCTGGGGAGTGCTGGACAAACACATGGAACCTCTGAGACCAGCGTCCTCCCTGTGGAACGCCTGCCCCTGCCAGGTGTCTAATCACCCTGCCCCAGAGGCTCTCAGCGCGGGTGCTTCCAGGAAGCCTTGCTGCTCCTGGCCGCCATGTGCAGCCTGAACGCCCCAGCTGCTCCCCAGGTAACTGAGAAAGGCCCAAAGGGCTCGAAGGCACGTTGCCTCCTTTCCCACCATTGTTCTTTAGATGGTAATAGTGTTAAATACCTTCCCCCACACCCGGCTGCCCCTTTATCACCAGGTCAGGCGCAGCAGTGCTTTCTAGCTGATGTACTTATAAAATATGCTTAGAACCTTTGGCCTGGTTATGTCAGTGCATAAATTATGGGTGTTGGCAACTTCAGGAAATGGTTCCGATCATAACACACGAATCCCTGTTTTCTCTTTCCAAACATAAGTATTTGGCGAAGGGAGACAGAACAGGCAAGTCACCACACTGGAAGCAGCTATTATTATTCCCATTGCATAGATGGAGGCTCAGGAGGTCAGGCTGCTGGCTCACGGTCACGTAGCAGGCTAGCGGCGGAGACAAGGCCCAGCCTGATTGCACCCCAGACCCTGAATCTTTCCAATGCATCAGGCACCTCATAGGAGGGTCTGGGGCTATAAGAATCTATGCTCTGGATGTTTGAGAAATTCCTTTCTGGTTAGCTGAATATTTCAGAGAGCTGAATTGTCAGGTCAGATAAAGGTTGGCAAAGAAGGAAGGCAGGGGTGGAGGTTCTCCGGGCCTAGGATTCTTTACGCCATCAAAATTCTACTCCTTGGTGTGTCTGAGCCTCTCCCTCCCAGTGGGTTGTAAGTTCCTCAAGCACACAGTTTCAGGGATTTCATGGTCATGACTGGAGGGGGGGGAGGGGCAGGGAGAGTCACATCTGCTTTCTAATTCCTGCTTATTTGTTTCAAGGTAGGTGTGCACTGTGGTTTTAATTTGCATTGCTCAGATGACTACTGCTGTTGAACATCTTACAGATGTTTAGTAATTGCTAGTTTCTTTCTTTACTCTGTCTTATCTCTTAACTTTCTGCATCTTTGCCCCCTTAGCCCTCCTCCCAGACCTGGCAAAGTGCAAGCCTGAACGATGCCAGGGTCCTGAGGACCGGATCTCCCTGTATTGGCAGTCAGTCCTCTGTTACAGTCAGCTTCGCCGGCCTTGCCAGCCTCACCCCTCAGCTTTTCATCCCCTTGCACATGACTCGACAGCCAGACTGACAGTACCAGGTCCTCTCCGAGCCTCTGGGCCTGTGCAGATACAGTTCGCTCTGTTTGGGATACCATGTCCCCTCCCCCCACTCCATTTTACCTGGTTAAATCTTAAGTATCAATTGAGTTTCAGGTCATATGTCATTTCCCCCAGGAAGCCCTGTCTCATGCTTCCTCCACCCCCACCCATCAGCCTGGGTTAGTTGCCCCTTGTTTGTGGCTAAGCAACATCCTGTACTTCCCCTCCTAGCACTTATCACACTCTGTTGTCATTGCTTGTTTGCTGATCTGTTTCTCCTGCCCCTTCCTCATTCTTTTGCAGATGAGACTTTGTGTTGCCCACCTTTATATCCCATGAGCCTTGAGCATCAGAGATATTTGTTGAATGGATGATCTGGTCCATATTCCTTTCAAAGAATAACAATTTAACCTTCTGCGCCAGCTATACTAGAATCAATGATTTCAGGCCATCATCTTTTCTCTCCCTCATCAATCCCCCTATCTGACAAGGTCTCAAGAAAACACACATCTATTGAGGGTGTACTGTATGCCAAGCACCAAGACAAGCCCTTTACATGTAAAGTCATTACAATTAAAAGGCTTAAAGCCCATGTCTAGACAGCACTTTGAAACTCAGAGGCTCTGATGTCCAATCGGGCCACAGACAAGTTTATCACAATGTTTTTCATCTTGATAGATAGTGGCAACGAGATGTCAATGGAGGAGGACCCCAAGTAGTACTAAGCTCTGAGTCCCTGTATCTTTTTGTTGTTGTTGTTCATCTTCATCAGAGGATTTTTTTTCCAGTGATTTTTAGAGAGTGGAAGCGAGGGAAGGAAGGAGGGAGGGTGGGAAGGGGAGAGAGAGAGAGAGAGAGAGAGAGAGAGAGAGAGAGAGAGAGATCAAAAGGAGAGAGACATATCAACTGGTTGCCTCCTACATGTGCCCTGACCGGGGCCAGAGATTGAACCTGTATGTGCCCTTGACTAGGAATCAAATCTGAGATCCCTTGAAGGCAGGCTAGTGCTCTAAACATTTAACCACACTGGTCAGAGTTGAGTCCCTATATCTTCAGTGCCTGGCACGTGGCAGGGGCACAGATAAGATTAGTTGAATAAAAGAACAAATGGTTGAAGCGAGAACACAGAAAGGACAGACTGAAAGCCACACTTCTTCCTGGACCTGTCCTAATCTATTTCCCTCTTGCCTTCCATGTGTTGATAAACAAAACTGGACACTGAGGTATTTTCGTCTTGGGCAGCTGAGGTATTTTTGTCTTTTGCCAAGGCTGATCCTTACGATTTGTGCTCAGACTCCATTGACTGAAAATGGCTACACCTAGCTACAAGGAAGATGAGAAATTTCTCATCTGGGAGGAAAAGAGAACAGATTTGGGGTGAACAGTTACCAGTCTCTGCCACAAAGGTAGAAGAGCCTTCTTGCCTGTGCCAGTGTCACTAGGTGGCCATAAGCTAGCATAGGATCCCTGAATGCTCACTCCGGAAAGGCCCTTGGAAATCATTTAGTTCAACCCCCTGATTTTACAGATGGGAGAAGGGCGCCCAGGGAAAGCAGTGACTCCTTCATTGTCGAAGTTGTTTGTTGCTAGAGCAACACTATTTTTCTTAATTGTCTGCAAAGTGGGTCTTTAAACAAAGAGAACCTTCTCATCTCCTTCATAAAAGTGCTGTTCGAATTTCAATGATAAAGAAGCCTTAAAAGCAATACAAATTAAGATGTTGATGAATAATGATGACTATGGTACCTAAAAGATTCTTTAGTTACTCAGAAGGCTCTTCGGTGTCCTGTGGTCCCTAAGAATTCTCCTTATCAGGAACGTCAGCTACCCCCATATAATACTGCAAAACCATTTAGCTAACTGTGTGTTTGAGGGGTGGGATGCTACCACCTTTGATGAAAGGCCTGATACTAATTGTGTATACCTGTGCAATTATTTAACCTTTTTTGAGCCTTAGTTCTTTCCTCAGTAAAATGGAGACGATAAGGCCTACCTGTCAGGTTTGCTGTGGGAATTAATGGAGAAATGAAAACAACTTGGTAAAGTATCTGGCACCTAGTTGGAACCCAATAAGTGTAAGGTTTGTTCTTACAGAGTTGAGGTCCTTTCTGTGAATACCTAGGGGACCATTGCATGTAATAATCGATATAATCATGCTCAAAGGGGGCACTCCCAACATTTAATCTACAGATATAATCTTTTTATTATTTTATTTTTTTTTGTTTCCATCACCATGTACCTCCTTTATGCCCTCTTCTACCTCTTCCCGCCCTACTCCCCCGTATAATCTTTTTTAAAGAAAATATCTGTAATTATTAAACTAGGTGCCCAGGATGCACAGATAAAAAGAAAAGCTTCTGTTTCC
>NW_006295825.1:3344472-3346743 GCF_000327345.1 Myotis davidii | reverse complement strand
GCGTTCTTCTCTGAAAAATATAAACTTAAAACTCACTCATCTCTGTGGGCAGGAATGGCTCCATGGGGACATGAGTGTGTGTGTGTGGTGTGTGTGTGTGCGCACTGAGGGCTGGTGTGTGTGCGTGTGTGTGTGTGCTGAGGGCTGGTGTGTGTGTGTGTTTGTGCTGAGGGCTGGTGTTTGTGTATGTTTGTGTATGCTGAGGGCTGGTGTGTGTGTATGTGTGCTGAAGCCTGTTTTGTGCATGTGTGTGCGCGCGCATGTGCTGAGGGCTGGTGTTTGTGTGTGTTTGTGTGTGCTGAGGGCTGGTGTGTGTGTGTGTGTGCGCTGAGGGCTGGTGTGTGTGTGTGTGTGCGCTGAGGGCTGGTGTGTGTGTGTGTGTGCGCTGAGGGCTGGTGTGTGTGTGTGTGTGCGCTGAGGGCTGGTGTGTGTGTGTGTGTGCGCTGAGGGCTGGTGTGTGTGTGTGTGTGTGTGTGTGGTGTGTGTGTGCGCACTGAGGGCTGGTGTGTGTGCATGTGTGTGTGGGCTGAGGGCTGGGGTGTGTGTGTGTTTGTGCTGAGGGCTGGTGTTTGTGTATGTGTGTGTATGCTGAGGGCTGGTGTGTGTGTGTGTGTGCTGAGGCCTGTTTTGTGCATGTGTGTGCGCACGCATGTGCTGAGGGCTGATGTGTGTGTGTGCTGAGGGCTGGTGTGTGCGTGTGTGTATGTGTGCGCACTGAGGGCTGGTGTGTGTGCATGTATGTGTGTGCTGAGGGCTGGTGTGTGCGTGTGTGTATGTGTGCGCACTGAGGGCTGGTGTGTGTGCATGTATGTGTGTGCTGAGGGCTGGTGTGTGCGTGTGTGTATGTGTGCGCACTGAGGGCTGGTGTGTGTGTGTGTGTATGTGTGGACTGGTGTGTGTGTGTGTGTGTGTGTGTGTGGTGGCTGCTGAGGGCTAGCTGGTGACCTCCCGGCCGAGCATTGAGCACCGGAGCTGGAGCTGGCTCATCACCATCAGGGCTCACTGGTATGTATGTCAGAACTCCTCAGTGCCAAAGCGATTCCGGCCAAGAACAAAAAAGCAAACGTTGTATTAAATGTAGCCGAGAAACAAGGAACTAAGAAAGCCGATTTCCCAGTGTGGCCCGTGGTCTTCCCCCATTTGACACATTTACTCACCACCAGTTTTTTAAAAAATTTATTTTATTATGAAAACTTTCAGGGACACAGGAAAGTTCCCTGTGCTTTAGGAAAACCTAGCTAAAGCCCCAGGAGGACTTCTTTGATTTTGCCCAGCTTCTAGGGACTGCCCGGTAGTCATAGCTCTCCCTCTGGGGACTACCGCAGTCAAAGATGACTAAATTACGGCCCAGAGGTTTTTATTCTAGCTGGGGAGAGAATTCTAATAAAAACCTTTCTTGTCTTTATTTTTTAAAATCTTTTTTTTTTTTTTTTAGCAGTTTACACCTTACAAGGTGCTTTCACATTCCCGATGAAGTCAAAATCATAACTTCAAAGCTGAAGGAAAGTTAGAGATCACCTTGGTGGGGGCAAATGCCTGGCATGTACTGTGCCACTTCTTAAACTCCTGCCCATGGAAGACATTGCTAATTGATCACTCACTTGTTATTGAACATATTTATTGGACCTGTTATGTTAGGAACACAACAGGAAAGCAGACAGACTTGTTTGTTATCCTTAGGGAACTCCAGGGGGAAGACAGACATTAAACAAATAATTATACGCATGAAGAGTGTTTTTAAAAAGGCTGGGTGTGGGGGCAGACAGGGCATTACACACCTGGAGATAACCTAGGGGTACAGCAGGGTCAGGAAGGCCTCCCTGAGGAAGTGATGTTTAAGATGAAGTCTAGAGAATGAGGAAACTGAGGCTCTGAGAGGGTGGAAAAAGAAACGTTGCATGCCAACACGGAAGATGGCATGGGGCAGGGCATCCTCCTGGCCTAAATGTGGGGGCATGGATACTAAATGGGGTAGGTGTCCAGAGGGAGACAGAAGTTGGTCCATCCAGACCTTGAAAAAAAAAATCAGTTGATAGGAGAGGGCTGGAGACTTGAGCAAAGGTCAGATTTATTTATCATCCCCTTTCCTAAGAATTGTTCCCTCACCTGCTCTAATTTTAAAAGCTATCATTTACTTGCTACTTACCACGTGGTAGCAATTCACACGAACTCTCACGTCTTCCTTGCCAAATAAGTATTATTGTCCCAGTTTTACAGATGAAAAAGAAAAGAAAAAGAAAGGCTTGAGAGGACTAAAGCTGTACTTTTCCC
>NW_006295825.1:3342727-3344422 GCF_000327345.1 Myotis davidii | reverse complement strand
CCAATCTTTTTTTTTTTTTTTTTTTTTTTTTTTTTTTTTTTTTACATTTTATTGATTGTTTACAGAGAGGAAGGGATAGGGACAGAGAGTTAGAAACTGATCAGCTGCCTCCTGCACACCCCCTACTGGGGATGTGCCCGCAACCAAGGTACATGCCCTTGACTGGAACCGAACCTGGGCTCCTTCAGTCCGCAGGTAGGGCTCCCAACTCTTTACTGTCATAAAATCCCAAACTAAAGCTTGCTCTATAACAGCAATCAAAACTTGGAAAGCGAACAATAATCAAAACGTGGAAAGTTAACTGAGGAATCGGAAATAGTACTGGCAGACAGGGTCAGCACAGATGCCCCAGGTGAGTGGACACCGTTAGGCAAAAATCGAATGGTGCTGGGGGACCGGAGGGTGGAGGGGGTGGGATGCGGTGAGGGGTGAAGTGACCGAGAGGGCGTCCCTGAGCTGCTCCTGCTCTGTAGGGAGGTGCCCTGCTCTAACCACTACCCGGCCCAGCCCGGTTAATCATTTCCTGACCTTCCTCCTTTCGTCCTGCCCGCAGGATTGCCACATCCTCCTCCTCCTCCTCCTGCTCGCTTCCTGGCCTTGCTGTTCCTTCGCCGGGTTTTACAAGAAGCTCCAACTTCGAATCAGTATTTGTAATAGCCCCAAAGGTCCTCAAGGCCCTGTCCCAGAGAGATTGCAGGCTCGCCTGGGTGTAACGCCTGCTCAAAAGGCCCCTTGCAGCTTTCCCTATTCACTTTTGACGAAGAGGTCAGCATCGAGGATCCTAGCCCCTCACCCCGCTCCCGCACGCCTTAACCAATTACAGGCAGAATCAGTCCCCCCCCTACCCCCTCCCCGCAGGAAAAAAAAGAGTGTGTGTGTGTGTGTGTGTGTGTGTGTGTGCGCGCGCGCTAACTGCAGCTTGCAGGGTGGAGCGAGGCTTAAATGGGTATTGTGTGGCAAGTGCCTGGTTGGGAGACAGTAGTAGGTGTTTAACAAAAGTTAGATACCTTGTCTTTTTATCGGCTGGCTACCAGGACCTCGCGGTCAGCAAGCCTGGTTAGGCATCTCTCAAACGCCCAGTGTAGGGTGAGGTATGGAAGTCCTACCACGTGCTTGAGGTAATGCACAAGGTGAGTCACAACGACAGGGGTTGAACTCAGATTCGTGGGCGCCCCAGCGGGTCCGGTCACGCAGCACCCTCGTGACTGGCTCAGGCCACGTGTTCAGAACCTAGAACCTGGTCAGCATCGCACCTGCCGCCAGGAGAACACTCAATACTGCTCTGCAGCCCGCTGCGGGGAGGCGGCAGGCTCTTAACCTGAGCTTGTGTCGTCTTGTGTAACATGGGGGCTATAGTGCGAGTGGGCCCGAGTGGTTTTATTTTCTCCTTCACTTTCTTTTTTTTCTTTTTTCTTTTTTGTCTCTTTCACACTTTCTTGTATGGCCAGATTTTCTACCACGGTGTAGTCAGACCACCGCACACCACGCAGGATCAGTCTTGTGAGTGCGAATGCTCGCTGGCCGCGGTTAACACCGTGGACCGGACCTCCTGGAGCCCAGGGGCTGGGGGAAGCCGCGGCCGCCCCGGGCGGCAGAGTTGAGAAAGTCATTTAGGAGCACAGCTTGACTCCGGGACACCCGCGGGGGAGCTCCGGTGCTGCAGGACCCCACCCCGCGGAGTGGCCGGGGGCGGAG
>NW_006295825.1:3329820-3342304 GCF_000327345.1 Myotis davidii | reverse complement strand
CAGCTTTGTCTGGGCTTCGGGGCGCCCCGGCCTTTCGCCGCTGGCCCAAGCCCCGCTGCCCTCCGCTTGCCCGCAGGCAACCCGATCTGTGCCGGGCGGGAGCTCCGAGCCGCGGGAGGTGCTCGGTGCTCAGCGCTCAGCGCTCGGGCAGCCGAGGTTGGAGTCTTTCATCACCCGGGGAGAGTGAAGTTTGAAAACAAGCTGTGGCCCGGAAAGCTCGGGAGCCGACCCAACAGCCGCTTGGGAGGGCGGCTCGATGGCCTGGAGGGTGTTGTGTGGTCTGAAACTGCGCTGGGGTTCCCGAGTTCACGTGCGGCGTAACAGTTATTAGGTTTATGCAATGCTTTTGCTTCGCTTACGCAAATGAACTCCTTCTGCCGGCCCGTTGGAAACCCCAGTGCCCTCTTATTGTCTGTTCCGCCGACTTAGGATCGCACCGGCCGCACGGCTTTGATTACTTCCTGGTAGGGCCCTGGTGCCGCCGCTAGAGTCTTTGTTTATTAGATTTGAGACGGTCCGTGGTAGCTTGGATTGTAGGGTAAAATTCAAACGGTGCCCTACAAAAACCTTAAAATTTATTTGCAGAAATCTAGGCACACAGCCCTGGTACGATTTAGCTGTGTGACATTTCTCGTTACGGGCTGCAGCTGGGAAGGTAGTTTAGAGGCTGCCGTAACACTTTTGACAGGTTTCTTCTTCAATGGTAATCATGTCCTTGGAGGAAAACATAGGTAACGCCACAAAGAAAGATATACTCTGGGATAAGGAATAGAAATAACCCCGCTTCCCTCGGACCTCTCAGAGGTTTGGTGCTTTGCTTGCCTTTGTAAAGTCGGATTGTTTTTTTTTCTGCAAGAAGCCTTTTAAAGATCAACCGGTTAATGGGTTTTACAGTGCAGTATTGCAGTTCTTTTATGAGGATACAGAAACTTGTATAAATTAGCTCTTACATATGAATACATCTTTTGCAGTGAGTTTTGAGTATGGAACAACAAATAAAGGTGCGTCGAATTGCTTTACAAATTGGTTGTTGGTGCATTAGCTACAATTGTAGTTATAGCTGTGATACTATAACTGTAACTTTTAATTTTTTTCCCAAAGAGATTTGAAAAAAAAATGGCCTAAGCCAACACTAGGAAAAGCATACCTCATGAGGAATGATGAAATTACTCTTGCTCATCTGTTGTAAATAAACTACAGGACAGTTAGCACAATTCTGTTTTTGTGTTGTTGTTTTTGTTGTTGTTTTCTGGTAAAATCACATCAAATTTTAAAATGGCCTCGCTGGGCACATGCAAATGGCAGATATCCTCTTGTGAGTCAGTCTTGCCTTTGTCAGTCGTGGAAAAGAGATGCAGAAAAGTGGGCATTTCTTGAGGAATGTAAGTTAAAATGGAGCATAACTAGAGACTTGTGCTGGTAACAAGAGTTTCTAGCCCTAATGGAGGGGTAATTTCTGTCCAAGGGGTAGGATGGTACTTTGCCTCTCACTTGGGTTTGTAGACCAATAAAGCAAGTTTAACTTTATGTGGGGATTTTCTTCTGTCCATATTCCATTCTGTAAATTGAACCTATTGGCATCCATCCATTCATTAATTTAATGTTACAGTATTGAGCTCCATCTTGTTCTTACCTGCCTGTTGTTTCAGTGATTAAATGATTAGTAAATCTGTGAGTCCTTATCTGTGTGTGTGTGTGTGTGTGTCCTTAACTAATTCATCATCTTGGAGGATTATATATTCTGGTATTTATCCTCCAACACTCTTGAATTTTCTCTCTATCTCTCTTTTGGTAGGGAATCAAAGGGTAGCTAGTGTGTTGAATAATGGGGTGACTGAGTATTGTGTCTGATTATGTTCTTATTAACGAGCGAAAAAAATGCCTGTTTTGGCACTGGGACAATAAAAGTAATGCCCTTGCCCTGTTTTCATTGGAATTACACCACAGTGAAACAGCTTTAAAGCAGCCAAGCAATTGCAAAAGCTGAACATCCCTAGGCCCTATTAGCTAGCAGTACATCCTTGGACAAGTAGTTCTGTTTCTTTTAAGCATCAGTTTCATGACGTCATCTGTAAAAAGGGTAATACTTCACAGGTTGCTGTTAGGATGAATAAGGCAATTTTTGTGAAAAATGTTAAGAAACTATTCAAACAATAGGAAGTATTATAGGTCAGAACATCTTTATAAAGAGGACTCTAAATACGTAAATATCTAAAGCCCCTTAAATAAGGCCTAGGATAGAATGGCTTCATGCTGAATTATGCTTTCCAAGGAGATATATTACTCAACAAGATTAGAGGGTCTAAGAAGTAATTATTTTTCAGAGTTAACTTGAGCTTCTTATCTGTGGAAGGCACTGTGTGGCAGGTTATATAATTGTGTACTGTAGCTGTTCTCAAACTTTTTTGTTCTCAGGACCCCTTTACCCTTAAAAGTTATTGAGAACCCAAAGAGCTTTTGTTGCTGTGGCTCACGTTTATTGACGTTGCTGTACCAGAAATTAAAACGGAAAATTTTTTAATGTGTATTTATTAAATCACTTACAAATAAAAATAATCCATTACCTGTTAACATAAACCATAGTTTCCATAAAATATCTTTTCAAAACAAAATTTAGTAAAAAGAGCAGCATTATTTTAAATTTTTGCAACTGTTGTCTAGCATAATAGGAGACAGCTGGATTTTCATAGCTGCTTTTGCATTCAGTCTCTGGTTACATTATACATCATGTAGAATCTGGAAAACTCTAATGCATGCTTGTGAGAGAATGAGGATAAAAAATATAAGTAACACTTTAATATTATTTATGAGAATCATTTGACCTCATGTGCCCCCTAAGAGGGTCTTGAAAATTCTCAGGAGTCCAGGACCGCACTTTGAGAACCCACTAGTATACAACTATAGCAACAGCTAAGGACACCTGCTCTTAATAGCTATGAAGTATTAGGGAAATCCTTAAAGCTTTAAGGCTAGCAACCCTTATGTCTTTGCGGAAACTTACAAAGCTTTTGAAATATATTAGCTGGGTAACAGATAATGGGGTCCAATAGTCCTTTACTTTGAAAAATGTTAGTCTGATCTAGTTGGGGAGAGACAGGAAGCTAACTGGTTAGAAGATAAATCCATGTTGTGGTTTAAGGTAAATGTTGAAAATAGCAATCTCCTAATAAGGTAAAAGCTGATTTATGTCTAATCTTTGCTAAAGGCATTCTCATTTTAAATGAAAAAATTTTAAATACAAACTAGGACATTCTCTCAAGCTTTTTGGTGTGTGCACATACCAGATATTATATTCAGAAGCTGGAGGCTTGGGCAGTTATTTTTTTCTGTGGATAGAAGCGTTGAACCAGAGGCAAAATACAGGGAAAAAATACACAAATTGTTTTTAAAAAAATATCCTAAACACAGCTGTTTTCAATAACTTAGGAAGGCTGAAGACCAAGCATTTGAACTTGAGGGGTTTTGGTGAGCCAGTTAAATTGGCAATATTTTCATATTTACAGGCATCAAAAATTTTCCCTGATTAATTCTTCAAAGAGTTGTGTATGCCTCTTTATAGGTATCCAGTACACACTTCCCCTCACATTACTTATGAAAAGTAAATATAGATCAAGTAAATGGTTGGCAGGTTTGGAGTGGATATTGGAGATAAACCCTATTTTTGAAGATCCATTTAGTAGGATAATAGACTGATTATTGAGTCCTTGTCAGTGGTAATCAATGTGTAATTTGTGACAAAAGTAAGAAATCAGTTATTTTGTGTCACATTTTTCTTTCAGCCCACTTCTAAAGAGGATTCTGGTATTCTGATTAAATTTTCTAGATAGGATCAGTTCCTTAGGAAAAATGCATTTACCTTTTGAAGTAACACTTTATGAAGTATTTATTAAGTGCCTAGAACATAAGACAGTAAATATGTGTTTAAAGATTGAAGAAATTTCCTTCCATTTACATCGTGGCTGGAATGGTCTTTATGTTGAAAATGAATGCAGAGCAAGTGAGCTTCCCCCCAGAATGCTTTCACCTGTCCTCACTCCTCACTCCTCGTATTTTATTCTGTAACTTTGGATTGTCAGCACATGACCGTCTGCTGCGATGTTGTTACCACAATGAATTTGAATTTTGACATTCTGTATTTCTAGGTGGGTAGGTGGACATTGTAGTAGTAAATGTGACTAAAGCAGTTAAAAATCCGTGAGCAGGTGATACTTTTTTCACATTCTCAAGATTAATATTTAAATTTTACTTACTTTTCTAGAGGATTTAAACTTTTTAAGGTAATATTTGTAAACTTGAGCCAAATATAATTGCCTTTCAAGTTTTTCTGGCAGTAGTATTCTGCCCCCACCACCACCCCCAGACCTTAAGGTAACCTCACCATATTTTCATAGTCTCAAAATAATTTGTGGTAGATGTGAAAGAGCTGGAATTCAGAATATGTATCATTTGTATGGTTGAGGAAATTGCCCTCTAGGGATGGAGGTTAGTATTTTGCTGTTGTGAAAAAGTTTTGACACATTGATCCGAGGTTATTTTCTAAACAGTCTTCTTAGGCCAGGAAAGAATGGGGTGAGGGAAGAATTTGAACTCTTTGGTTCACTTTCTCATTAATCCTTTATTCTCAAAATAATTCATTCTCATTATTCTTTGCTTTTATAGCATTAGCCTTAGCCTCTTAGAACATCCTACTGTTTCCTCGTTGAAATTTGTGCAACTTCCTTCTTTACTAGAATATAATAGATTAATTTTGGATTCTTCAAATTAGATTTAGAGATACTTACATTTTTATAGTGTTTGTAGCTAGTAAGCAGAACAGTGAGTAATTTAGTTTGTAGCTCACTGAGTAATTTAAATTCCTGTTTTAAAATTTAATTGAGTCTTCCATCAGGGAGTAATTTACATTACATTTCCTCCTAACCTGCTTTGTTTTTTCTTTTTGAGCCCCCTCCCCCCCTCTTGAGCTATTTTATATATTTTACTTCTTTGGGAAAAAAAATACTGTATTAGCCTCCTTTGATTAAGCTACAGTTTCTGACCAACCTGCCTATGGGTTTTGTGTTTAACCTGGGCATTGGAATAGACTTGGGTAGGTAGTTTATCAGTGTGAGAAGTGGAAAATGTAGATGGCTTAATGTTTTAGTGTTTTATGTTTATTCATAGCTCCTTTAGACTGAGAGCAACTGCATTCTAGGTGTGTTAATAGAGCTTTCCTGGACAGATGGCTTAGAAGGAAGTACTTAAATTCTCAGTAGGGACTAGTACTTTTTGGAGGGAGTATTTGTGATGAAGCTTACCTTGATTGACAGTTTAGAATGCTGAAAATAGCATTAACAACAGTAACAGCTTGTTCATCTTACCAAGAATTGTTTTGTGCCAAGACTGCTCAAGATGCTCTGCAATTTGTAATAGCCTGTTTTGAGAACGTAGGTAAGATTAGGTATCTTTCAGACTGAAAGGAAATTTACCTAAAAAATGTTCTTTGCAGTTGTATCCTGAAATCTTTTGGGGTTGTTGAATGAACTTTGGTTTAGAAGCTTGTAAATAGAGATCATCTTTTAACTGCTGTGAGACTGCAGATGTTAGTATCTATAGTAATTCCAGATGTTTTCTCATTTATTAGTTTTACTGAGTAGGAGGAGAACTGAGAACAGCATAAAGTAACTTCAAAGCAGCTTGCTAGCATTTATTCCTAATTTAATTAACTACCCATCCTTGTAGTTTTTCCTGTTTTATAAATTGTGAAACTGAGACAGATTAAGAGAGTTGCTTAACATGCTTGGGGGAGGGGGAGGGTAGTAGATAGAGCCTAAAGTTTACATTCAAATGCCATTCAAACTATACTTTTGGGTTGTCTTTATTTTGTCATCCAGTAACTTAATGCTTGATAAATTTAAAGGATTTAAAGTGTGTAGAAACATACTTGAAATACTTCCTTTGAAGATTCTTGACATAAAAATATACTTTAAATTTCATATTTTAAAAATAATTTATTTAAATTCTGAATTTGATGAGCTCTTTCTCCCCCTGTTTATTAAAGTTAAGGCAGGTTGGGACAAGATTGGTAATACAATTGGTAGAAAACTGGTTTTTAATGTCTTAACTTCCTTACAGTTCAAATCTAATTTCTTTGTGGTCTATTCACATTACTTCAGATGTAACAAACTAGCCATCTTAACATAGCTGTGGATAAAATGCAATTAGCTTTAGGTTATTTTTTAAATGTGCTGCTGTTTTTGAAGTTGCCCCTTCCATTTCTTCATTTTGTTTCTGGTAGAAAGATTCTTGGAGGTCGTTTGTTGTGGGGTGGGAGAGGAAGAAAATTGTTAAGATACTGAATTTAGCTTTTGCCTCTGGTAGTTCAGAGGTTATTGGAATCTTTGTTTTTAGGTAGTGTACTTTGTTGGTTCCATTTAGTTGTATTCTAAGATTTTCTAATCGTCTTCCTTGCAAAAGTTAATTATAGTCTTTAGACTGCAAAGCTTAAAAACACATTTCTCTCTCTTTTTCAGATACACTGAAAAGTAGGTATATGTGTGCTATTTACCGATGCATAAAATACAGATGAGCTTAGAAAGAATATTTCAGGTTTCGAAAACTATTGAAATTAAATTTGGACATTGAAAAATGAAGTTTATAGTTGTATTAGTTGTTGTTGTGTTAGCTAAATTCTTCGAAGTTAAGTAAATGCTAGCTAATTTAATTTTATAAGACCTATTTAAGGAGGTAATTGAGAGTTTATTTTTAAGGAACTGGCTTGTATCTCTGAAAAGATATTACAACCAAGTGGATTTTATCTGGAGAGTTTGTATTCTGCCTTACGATTGAAGAGCTCTACCAGTGAGCTATTTTCTATTTTGAGTAGATGTTCTGTCCTGATATTTTTCTTTGTTCTAGATGGGTTTAAGACAGCTTTGTAGAAATCTGCTTGCTTGTTTATCCTTGACCCAACCAGAAGACTCTTAATTTTATGGACTGTTCTTGTACTATCTCATCATCGGGAAGAATTGGCTGGTGATTAACTGTTCTTCCTGCAGGTTTAATTTAACTTATTATAAGATAGTACACTATTTTAGCTTCTTTAAATATTTGTCCTTACTGTCCATGCTCAGGTTTTCTTTTTCAAAAAAATAGATTATTGTCCATTCCTTTGTTTTGAACATTTTTTGCACAATATTGGGATTGTACTATCTTAATCAAAGTTTTGAAGATCAACCTGAAACTTTTAGTAAACAAATTATTGTGATAGAATGTTTCCTTGGGATTATTGATAGATAACATGTTAGAGAAATGTTTTGATATAATATTTTTTAAAAAGAACTTTTATATAACTTAAAACTTTGTGGCTGACATTTATTATTAATATTTATGTATGTTTTAGTGTCATACAATAAAATGTCCTTTGACTTGAGATTAACTCTAGTTTTCACCTGAATTATTCTGAATGTTAATAGATGTGTTAACAGTTACTCTGCAACAACTAAGAACTCAAGTTTCACCTTAGGTATATGATGTAGCTACCAACGTTCATGCTATGAGAATATTATTTTTTAATCCTCACCCGAGGATATGTTTTTAAAATTGATTTTAGAGAGAGAGGGAGGGGGGGGAGAGAGAGAGAGAGAGAGAGAGAGAGAGAGAGAGAGAGAAACATAGGTTGCCTCCAGTATGAGCCCCAAATGGGATCAAACCCACAACCTTTTTGATGTACCAGAAGACACTCCAACCAACTGAGCCACCAGCAGGACTGTGCCATGAAAATTTAATTCTGAGAGTTTTACTGTATTAGTTTCATTTTTTCAAGTGTTTTGTTTGTATATAGTAGTATTTTTAGAGCTTCGTGTAAAAAATATTTTTTCAGCCCAGCCGGCGTGTCTCAGTGGTTGAGTGTCAACCTATGAACCAGGAGGTCAGGTTTGATTCCTGGTCAGGGCACATGCCCACGTTGTGGGGCTCAATCCCCAGTGTGGGGAATGCAGGAGGCAGCCAAACAATGATTCTCTTTCATCATTGATGTTTCTATCTCTCATTCCCTCTCCCTTTCTCTCTGAAATCAATAGAAATACATTTTAAAAAATATTTTCAGGTGTTTGTGTTTTTTTTCAACCTTTGAATTAATAATAGAGATTCTTGGGGAAATTTGTGTCATATTTTAAAATTGTGTCTATTGGCTATAAAAAATTCCAACTCTTGGTTTTTATTAAATAATTACAACAGCTGTTGGAGTCTGCAGGTGCCTATTTTTGGTAATATTGGGTATCCAGCCCTTTAAGCAGAGTATAAGTCTGTGCCCAGTTGTTATATATGTATTTCCCACTTCTTCATAAATAGTCCCATTGATTTTAAAAGAATAAAGAGTTTCCCAGCACACCAATAAATACATGTGTGGTAGTCTCCTCATGTGCTTTAGCACTAACCTTTACAAAAAAATAGGAAGAGACTTGTATAATGTAAATATTAAACACATTGTTCTCTGAGTAAAGTCTGATCATATGAGGTCCCTAAAGCTCTTAGTTTTTTAAAATTTATTTATGGGAGTGCTTCCTATAAAAATATATACATAAGAATCTTTTCTTATATTGCATACACTTGCAATTATTTTAAAATAATAGTTGTGTGGTATTTACATTTATGATTTGATTCATTTCTTTTGAAGATCACACTGCTGTTTAACCTTGGCTTTGCTTACTCAGGTTGTTGGCAAAAGCATACAGTTGCATCAGATCTTGCTATATTAAATAAATGAAAATATTGGATGTCAGAATTTTTCTTAAGCGATTCATGTTTTTTTGTGTTCATTCTCCACATAATTAGCTTCATGGGGGAAGTTATTTTTGAAACAATGTAAACTGGTAATTTTTCTGTAGTTATTTGTGTCTGGTCTTCCAAAGGCAAAAGTGGCCCGTTTTGACTCTGATTTTGTAATCTGCTTTGGCTTTAGTAGTATTAATCCTTCTCCCCATTACCCTTTCCCCTCATTTGGAAGTAGGGGCACAGGTCCAGTATTTAGCTGAAGACTGGTAGCTATAGCATAATAGCCTCATTAGGTGTTTTTCTCCACACTAGGTCTGAACAAGTCTGAGCTTGTGACAGAATGAATAATAACAAATTTGTTTAGTGCATTACAGTTTTTGAGAATATGTGGTTTCACATATTGTTTCCATATGTTGTTTTCATTTGATGTTGAAAACTGATTTCAAAAATCCATTTCAAAACTAAAGTGCTTGAACCGGTGAGGGGACCAGCCTTATGGATCGAAATTTGCCTCTATGTGGGAAGTCAGCAGGACCAGATGCCCTCTCTTTTCTGGCTCTGTAGGTATCTGGATCTGTTAACATATGCATGACAAATTTTGGCCAGCTTGAAATTACTTTCTCTAGTTAGAGGACACATATTAAGTTCTGCAAATTAGCCTTACAGTTTATAGGGAATTGGTCCCAAATGATAAACTGCTATTTTAATTTTTATGCCATATTGTGGGTTTTAGGCATACTTTTTTTTAAAAAAAGATAAAGTTTGGGCAGTCTCATGAATTGATATAACTATTATATGTCAGTTTACCTTATAAATACTAATTCATGCTTTCAAAAAGTAATACATATAAACAGTAAGTCATAGTATCAAAAGGTTTAAAATAGAACAGTAATCTCCTTCCCACCCCTTCACCCTCAGTCCTACTGTCCACAGACAGCCACTTTAAGCCCTCCTTAGCTTTTTCTCTCATATTTTCCTGCATACTGTTAAGTAATACACTCTTATTTCTTAATTTATCAATTTTAGGCATTATCTCTCGACATCTTGCTATGGTAAATGGGACATTCATGGTTGCACCACCTTCTCTCTGCCCCCCTCTCCATTTCTCAATGTAATTTGATGACAAATTCTGATTAATATGGTCATTGCTTTTTCTTTTTTATCCAGCATTTTGTTTTTCCTTGAGTAAATAGTTGCCTTTTTAAAAAATTGCTTAGTTCACCTTCTACATGCTTTCTCCCAAATGTACTTATAAGTCTGCCAGATGTCCACGAATATTATTTTCCAAGCACTCATACAGCGAGATAATCTCTTACCACTGTGTTTTCCTGAAGCCCTCTTTCCCAGAGCCCTCTTGCTCCCATTTGAAGTAATTGTTCCTTAGGCCTATTGGACAGTTCTTATCCTGTGATTCCCTTGCTATTCTCTGTATTAGATCTACTTCCTGGATCCCTTGTCTTTCTCTTTCTTGGTTTATTAACTGTTTTGCTGGGGTATATCATTGAGCTCTCTTCCTGTGGGAGGTTACTTTTTACTACACTTGATCTTAGCCAAAAGGTGGAGAAGCGATAGGTTACTTTTTGACCCCATGCAAGTCTGATGCTTTTATTCTACCTTTATATTTAACTAGAGGCCTGGTGCACAGATTCGTGCATGGTGGGATCCCTTGACCTGGCCTGTGGACATCCCCCGAGGGGTCCCGGATTGTGAGAGGGTGCAGGACAGGCTGAGGGACCCCACTGGTGCACAATTGGGGCCGGGGAGGGACCATGGGAGGGCTCCAGGGTGTGTCCGGCCCGTCTTGCCCAGTCCTGATCTGCTGGACCCCAGCAGGAAGCTAACTTACCGGTCCAAACATCTGCCCCTTGGTGGTCAGTGTGTGTCATAGGAACTGGTCAAATGGTCGAATGAACGGACACTTGGGATATTAGGCTTTTATTATATAGGATTGCTTGGCTGACTCTAGACTATTAGAAAAGATTTTTCTCTTAGAATTATGAGGTCATTGCTCTTTTGTTTTTAGTTTTCTAGTGTTACTGTTGAGAAACCTGATGCCTTTCTGATTATATATATTTTCTGTAATTCTTTTTCCTGGAAGCTTTTAGAATAGGTATTTTATCTTCTGAAATTTCAAAATGACTTGTCTTGGCATGGGTAGTCTTCCTTTATTGTGATGGGTACTCAAGAGATCTTTCAATCTATACATTTGATAGCACACTCATTCTCCCATACTTACATCTCCTAATTTGTACTGTTTATTTCTGGAACTGCTACTAATTGAATGTTGGATATCCTGAGTAGAACCTGTAATATTCTGCCTTTTGGTTCTAGTTCTGAGATATTTCTTTGTTGTTGTTTTTTTCTTCCACCCATCTATTGACTTTTGATAATCATATTTTTAATTCTCAAGAGCTTTTTTCTCATTTTTCTGACCATTGCCTTTTCATACATTCTGTTGCTGTTGTTTTGCAATATCTGCTCTGATTACTCCAGGGTTTTTGAGTTTGTTTTAAAGTTTTTCTTGCTCCTTACATTGTTTCTGTTTCTTCTGGGTTCTTTCTCTTTTTAAAAAGGTTCTGTCAGACTAGAGTTTTTCTTCAATGATCTATTTTATTTTTGTCTTTTCATATAAGAGTGAGGCAATAAAAAGATCTGTAAATGGGTGGGGCTTGTCTACAGTGGTCTTCACATTGAGATGAGGGAGCAAGCCACCTTCTTCATTGGAGGAAGCAAGCAACATTTCTGTATGAGGCTTTTTTTTAAAAGTACCATTTAGTTTTCCAGATCTTCCTCTGGGCACTCATGCTGTGACAGCAGGGTGCAGGAAGTTTCATGATTTAGTTGTTTCCACAGCCCTTGGACAGTTGTTTTCAGCCCTATCCCTACCTTTGCTGTCTCCTGTGTCCAGTGTCCCTGAGCTCAGAGCCTCTTCTTGTCAGCATTCTTTCAGCTGGCATTTAGTTTGTAGCTCCTTTTGCACTAAGATTGTTACTGCTCTAACTTCTTTGACTTCCAAAAACATGTTGAAATCTTTTGCCTGCTTTTGAACATGCCTCCCATTCTCTCTTTATCCTTGTGAGTTAACATCCGTTTAATTCCTCTATTGTCATTTTAGTAGGATGTTAGGAAAGAAAGGAGATAAGAGAGAAGTTGGTCTTCCATGTTTAAATTGGTGTTTATTTTTAAATGAAATATCTAACCCAGTTTTTAGGGCAAAATGTGTTGCCCTATCAGAAATGGATCTTATTCAGAGAGTTAAATCACTAAGATTGAAATTTTACATGACTGTATTTGAGTTAAAGTTTAAACTCTGATTTACCTTCTCTGATAAACTGAGCAAAATATTTTTGCTGTTATCAGAGCCAGCAGAGAGAATAGGTAAGCCAGAGGGTTTGACTCTGCTTGACAAGCCAGACTGTGGATATGTAAAAGAAACATAGTTGTAAAGTCATTTGGATTACTGCAATGAATATCCTATATAATAAAAGCCTAATATGCTAAGTGTCTGGTCATCTGGTCAGCCATTCAACCTATCAAAGCATAATATGCTAATGATATGCTAAGGCAGCTTAACTGCTCCCTATGATGTGCACTGACCAGCAGTGGGCAGACGCTCTGACAGGTAGGTTAGCTTGCTGCTGGGTTCCAGCCAATCGAGACTGAGCAAAATGGGCTGGACATGCCCTGGAGCCCTCCCTGGCTGGCCAACCTCCTGCATCCCTCCCCAGGCCCG
>NW_006295825.1:3322129-3329791 GCF_000327345.1 Myotis davidii | reverse complement strand
TGGCCAGACATGCCCTGGAGCCCTCCCACGGTCCCTCCCAGGCTGGCCAACCTCCCGCGTTCCATCCCAGCCCTGATCGTGCACTGGTGGGGTCACTCAGCCTGGCGTGCACCCTCTCCCAATCCGGGACCCCTCTGGGGATGTCAGAGAGCCAGTTTCGGCCCAATTCCACAGGCCAGGCTGAGTGACCCCACTGTTGGACGAATTCGTGCAACAGGCCTCTAGTGTTGTAATATTTTTACTGGATTAGTTCATCATTCGTCAGTAAAGGGACATTAATGCCAGGTTTATAGGACTCTGGCTCTGCACATTGGTATTTTAAGCCTTTCCTTTGTGTTCTGGGAAAAAAAATAGTATGTTCTTTTTTTTAAAAAATAGTATGTTCTTAATTGGAAGCAAAGAATAGATTTTTTTTAATCTCAAAAACTTTTTTTTTTCTCAAAAACTTTTTTATTTTGTATTTCACACTCAAAGAAATATTGCTAAGAATAGTACAAAGTACTCCCATGTACTCTTTATCTAGATTCACCAATTGTTAACATTTTGCCCCATGTGTGTTATCACTTATGAATGCACCTTATATTTATATAACTCCTCCCAGTAATTTGCTAATAAAATGGTCCTTTATCTATACTTTAGCTTTGCTTTTTTCTCCAAGAACAAGAACTTTCTTTTCAATTAGCACAGAATATTGGTCAAAATCAGGACATTTAATACTGATACAATAGTATTAGCTAATGCACATTTCATATTCAGATTTTTCCAGTTGTCCCAATTATATTTTTTATATATAATGTTTTTTGTTTTATGTATTTCACTTTTTTGTTCCCCCTTCTACCTCCCCTGGATCTAATCCAGGACCATGCATTTCATTTTGTTGTCATAACTTTTTAGTCTCCTTTAATTTGGACAAGTTCCTTAGCCTTTTTCTTTCTCATTTTGGTGTTTTTTAAGAATACAGGCCAATGATTTTGTAGAATGTTTCTCAATTTCAGTTTTTCTCATGAGTAGATTTAGGTTATGCATTATTTTGGTAGAAATACTGCAGAAGTAACATTTTGTTCTCAGGACATATTAAGAGGTATATGATAGTTTATATTTTTGGTGATGTTAACTTTGATTACTTTACTTTTTATTTAATTTTTTAAAACTTGAATTTATTTAAAAATGTTTATTTTTATTATAATTTATTGGGGTGACATTGATTAATAAAATTACATAGGTTTCAAGTATCCAATTCTGTAATGCATCAACTATATATTTTATTGTGTGTTTACCACCTCAAGTCAAGTCTCCTTCAATTACCATTTACCCTCCTAAGCCATCTTCTACCTCCCCCTTCCCCTCTGGTAATCACCATACTGTTGTCTGGTGTCTGTGAGGGTTTTTTTTTTAATCCCTTCACCTTTTAACGTTGATTACTTTATTAAGGTAATGTTTGCAAGTAACTTTCCACTGCAAAGTTATTATTTTTCTCTTTGCTACTAATAAGTAATTTGTGGGAGAGATTTTGAGATCATATATATGCACAGGATGGGGCAAAAGTAGGTTTATGGTTGTTCTTGTGGAAAATAATACAGTAATTAATAAATAATAATAATACAAGAATAAACTGTGGTTCTCATACAACTGTAAACCTACTTTTGCTCCACCTTGTGTGTACGTGTATATATATCCTGTTCGTTACGAAACTTTCACCTAAACTTATCACACGTTGATAATTCTTGACTGAATCAGTAATTATTAGGGCAGTTGCAAGATGTTGACCTTCTAATTTGTATTTCTTCTAAACATATTAGTTGATATTCTATGAGGGAAAGTTTTCCTTTCTCTCCTACTTGTTCATTTATTAGTATGGACTCAGATTTTTACTTTATTTTGCGATATTTTGTTATTTATTTTGAGGCTCAAAATGTCCTAGATTTGGCTAGTGGGAAACCCCTAGAGCCATAATTTTGACATGTCCCTATGGCTCTTTGAGCTCTTTCTTACTCTGACACAGCAAGATGCTCCAGGCTCATCTTGTACTCAGCCTGCCCCAGCCTTGCTTGCCATTTCTCTAAGTAGCACTCATTTCTTTTTGTGGGGAATAAATGATGTTTATAAACTAAGATCTCTCAGTGGATAAGAGCTAAGAAAAACAAATATACATGTCTATACGTGTGTGTGTGTGTGTGTGTGTGTGTGTGTGTGTGTAAAACCAATAGTTTATATCGATGCCTATAATTCCAACTTCACACTACAGATGTAGTCTTGCCCTTTTCCTTACTTGTAATGTCCTTTTCCAACACTGATAACCTGGTTCCCATTATCCCCAACATATGTACTCATTTGCTCAATGCCATAATCAGAGAAAGTAGTTCCAGAACTGCTAACCCATACCACTGCAAAGAAAACCCTTATAACTAGAGGTCAGTATTTCTTTACAATTCTTTTTGTCTGTTTAAAGTATATGTTCAAAAGTTACTTGGGTTAGTCTTCCTCCTGTTACTACACATATTATTTATTTGACATACAGTTAAGTTCGTTTGTTTGTGTTTAATTTCCATTTTAGATGTTTTTGCACATCATCCTTGCTGATTTTTATCTACTTTTTGAGTATGTAAAGCATTAGCATGGTTCCAAAAATGAAAACTGTATCTAGAAGTGTTACTACCCAACCCCTCCACTCATTCCCACTCACTCCTTGTAGACAATCAATTATTTTGATTTATCCTTCCTGCATTTCTTTTTTTTATGAAAATATAGGAGTCTTTTCTTATTTTCTCTCACAAAAGGTCGCAAGCTTAAGTATACTTTTCTGGGACTTCGCTTCTTTCATTTAACAGTATATTTTGGATAGCACTAATAGTTTCGTAGTACTCCCGTTTGTGGATGTGTCACATCGAATTCAAACACTCTCCTATGTTAGGGCATTTAGGTTGTCTCCAACATATTATAGTTATAAATAATGATGCAACTGATAGCCTTATATAAATACATCTTTGTATTTTGGGTGTCTACAGGGAAGATGAAAAGTTTTAACTTTCTAATTGTGTGAGCAGTAATATGTAAGTGATTTTATAAGAATACCTCAAGCCCTAGCTGGTGTGATTCGGTTGGTTGAACATTGTCCCAAGCATCGAAGGGTCGCTGGTTCAATAGCTGGTCAGGTCAGTCACAAGGCTAGGTTGCGCGTTTGATCCCTGCTGGAGGTGTGTGTAGGAGGCACATGATTGATGTTTCTCTCTCACATCAATGTTTTTCTCTCTAAAAATCAATAAAAACATTTTATTAAAAAAAGAATACTTCAAGATATTTGTCTGCCTGCTCCTGCCTTTGAGCTCTTACTGTGATCTTAAAAATGTGTTCAAGACTGCTGAAGTGAAATACTTTATTGTAATTATTTTTCTGCCTGGGCAACCTTGAAATCAGAGACCTGGAAGCGACCATGGAAACATTTTTAGTCAGTAGTAGCTAACTATATGCTCTGGATCCAGGTACATTTTAAGCAGTTGACTATTGCTTGTACATATTGAGCAATGCTGTATTACCACCCTCTACTCAGACTCATCTATTTCTGGCATTTCTCTCTTTTAATTTAATTCATTTTAGGTGCCTTCATGTCATACTGTTGACTGGCTGCTCCCTGGGGTTATAGAATGGCAGTGGAACAGACAGTTTAACATAGGATGGAAATAAAGATTTGGGCCTCTATTTTCTCTGATAGGTTTCAGAGCATTAGGGGTATTATAAACTGCAGTTTCTCAGAGGAGTGGCATCTTAAATTGCCAGATAATTCTGCTGGCCCTTTCAGGTGGTTGATGACTTCCAGTCTTTTGTTCAAACAAGTGGGCATTGGAGTAGGAGGACTTCCTCCTACATTGCTAGATAACCATGTAAAAGATTGGTGAGCATGGCTTCCCATTAGGGGGGCCATGAATGGATTACATGTGGGTTGAGATAATAATCTCAGCCTAAGGGTGGTTAGAGCCTCCAAGCAGATCACTTCTGGTGCTGAGAAACCTCTTCAGTTTGTGTGCATGTGCCTTACTGATGCTATCATTTTCTGTGCATGTCCTGACATGGAAAAGGTTGAGAAAGTAGGCTAGAGCATAGTCTCAAAATTAGCCTCTAAGAGCCAAGGACATTGCCCCTTAAAGAGAAGCAGGCAATAAAGTGGAAAAGAAGAAGTGTTTTATTTAGAGTAGAAGTTTGAACTTACTGGTCCCTAAAAATAAGCTGATCACCCTATCTTAGATCTAGAATGTTTTGAAATCATTCCTATTTATTTCTTTGTTAAGACAAAAGTTAGAAATTTAAAAATATTTTTAAATGACTTGGCCTCTAACCCTATTGTATTGGATATTGGAATACCTAAGGTGTATTCTGATCAATCAGATTAGTCAATCACAATTTAATCTCTGTTTGAATACCTCTGAGTTCGGTATATTTCAGTATGGTTTTACACCTAAGTTGCTTCTATACTTAGTTAAATGTTTCTAAACCTCCTTGCACATCTCTCCAAATTTGTTTCTAAAATGCATTTGCTTCCTAAGGTGTGTATTTTACATTGCATATATAAAATTTAATGATTCTTATATTAAGGTGGTTATGGTAGTTACATCAGTTTTGAAATAAGCTTATTAAAATATATGTTCAGCCCTAGCTGGTTTGGCTCAGAGCGTCAACCTGTGGACTGAGGGGTCCCAGGTTTGATTCCTGTCAAGGGCACATGCCCAGGTTGTGGGCTTGATCCTCAGTAGAGGACATGCAGGAGGCAGCCAATCAATGATTCTCTTTCATCATTGATGTTTCTCTCTCTCCCTTCTCCCTCTCTAAAATCAATAAAGATATATTTAAATAGTGGGGAAGGCACTAATAATCATGGGGTGCTTTCTATTTGTTAGGCCCTTTGCTGTACACTTTATATTGTTTATCTCATGAAATCCTTACCATAGCCATGTGAGTAGAGGTGGTATTTATTCTATTCTACAGATGAGGAAGTAGTCTCTGGAACAACTCCCCTAAGTTTTTGAATAAAAGAATGGTAAAGCTAGAAGGTAAACTAAGACTGTTGGTTCTGAAGGCCCTGCTTACTTCATTATATATCACATGTCCTCTACAATGTTTTTTTAAAAAAATCTCACCCGAGGATATTTTTTTTTTACTGATTTTAGAGAGAGAGGAAGGGGAGAGGGGAAGAAAGAAACATCAATGTGAGAAAGAAACATTGATTGGTTGCCTCCAGAACGCACTCCAATCAGGGATGAACTCAACCTACATATGTGCCCTGACCTGGAATAAAACTTGTAACATTTTTGGTGTATAGGACAATGCTCCAACCAACTAAACTATCTGGCTTGGGCAAGCACTGTAAAATGTTTGAATCTACAGAGTAGCATTACATTTCTATGAGAGTAACTCAGTCAGTTTGGTACATTTTTGTATTAAAGAAGGAAGGAGTTCTTTTGGTAGTGTTAAAGGTCATGGGCAAGTCATCAAGGCCTCTGCTCAGTTCAGTCAAAAATGAGGTGGAGCAGAATTCTGGTCAGTGTGCCCCTTGCCTACCTCCTCCTTCTGGGCCTCTTTGCAACAATTGACTGAGAGCGTGAACAGAAACGTGTGAGTATTTCTGCAGAAATCTTGGGATTCTGGTTTGGATGTGGACTCTTGATCCCAGCTTTAAAGGCCTGGGGTGAGACATCACTTGGTATGATGGGGATCAAGTCAGGCTGGCAGAGGAATGTGTCAGAACTCTTAGAGTAAAAATAGAATTGGAAACAGAGATGGAGTAGGATGTTCTCAACTTTTTATTCAGAGTCAGTTTTTCAAATTCAACCTTCAATAAAATCTGAGGTTTCCCAGAATGCTTCTAAAGAACATAATCCGGTGACGCAAAAGGAATGAAGGGTAAGGCTTTGTAGCTTTTAATGAGAAAAGGAATTCTGCAAGTGCCAATGACCTTCTTAAGGATTTAACCCAGACTTTGGGGTTACTATAGGAATACTGTTTTTGAGATTTTGAAGGTCGTTTTTACAATACTGAACAATACTTAGAGCGATGTTTGTGCTCAAGAAAGAATTAACCCTAACCGGTTTGGCTCGGTGGATAGAGCGTCAGCCTGCAGACTCAAGGGTCCCAGGTTTGATTCCAGTCAAGGGCATGTACCTTGGTTGCGGGCACATCCCCAGTAGGGAGTGTGCAGGAGGCAGCTGATCGATGTTTCTCCCCATCGATGTTTCTAACTCTCTATCCCTCTCCCTTCCTCTCTGTAAAAAAATCAATAAAATATATTTTTTATTAAAAAAAAGAATTATTCTGCCTTATGATAATGACAACACATCTGGATTTGAGTAATTAAAATATTGATGGGCCACAAAAAGAGCCAGCCCAAAGGATGATAACAGATTAGTTGATGATAGACTGCTATGTCTTTACTCTTACTATCTCTGTTGCAGAGGGGATATTCTAGTCTTTAAAGAGTTTTGATTCTTATGGGGTAGAAAGTCTTGACGGTTCCCACATTCACTTCTGAACAACAGTGTCAATCATTCCAGTGAGTTGTTTGGTGGGGGTGAGTGGTTAATGCTGTATCACTGATACCCCTCCTTCTACAGGTGGTATTCTGGTTATCTATTGCTGCATAACAAGCTATCCTACATTTTGGTGATTTAAAACAACCATTCGATTTTGCTTATGATTTTCTGGGTCAGGAATTCAGAAAGAATTTAGCTGGTGTTGCATCAGCTGCAGTACCTGTGACTGGAGTGCCTGGGGCTGGAACGTCCTCTTCCAAGATGGCTTCTTAATTCGCATGTCTGGAGCCTCTGAGCTCTCTGGTCTCTGTCTCTCTTTCTTCCTCTCCCAGTCTCCCCCACCCTGGCAAGTGTCATATTCTCCAAGGTCTCTCCATGAGGTTTGGGCTTCTTATAGTATGTTGGTTCAGGGTGATCAGGCCTGGACCTGCAAATTGACACAGTCATTTCTGCCATTCAGTTGGCCGGGGCAGTTCAGAACTGGCCCCTACAAGGAATGCAGACAAAGACCTGTCTCGATGAGAAGAGTGTCAAAAGAATTTGTCGCTATCTTTAATCTATCAGAGGGCCATTAAATGGAAGGAGAATGGTTATGGGAAATACTGAACTATGACTTCAGCAGAAAACAATTTACTTATCTAACGATTCAGGAGAAATTGATTGCTAGCCTTGAATAAGAATGGGACTGAGGCAAGAGGGAGCTGCCAGAAGGAGGAAGGTGGAAAATATTCTCATTGGGACAAAGGAGAAAGACAACCGAGTTAAACTTTGCTTCATAATTGCCCTCCTTACCTTGGTTGTGAATTCTTGCTCCTATGATCTTGGCCTTGAGTCCAAACCTCTACTTCCAACCATTTTGAATTTGGTGCTCATGCTTGGTCTCTTCCTCCTGCCTTATTTAGACCTCTGCTTAGCTTCCCAAGCTCGGCTTTGGATCATCCTTTGGCCCTGGGCACCTTCGGTTGCTTTGTAAGAGAAAATCTCCTGTTTCCCTATTCCTGGGAATTCCTGGGAACCCAATGCCCAGCAGGGGGCGGATAGGGGGGTGCAACAGATAGTGATTTTGGCTGTGCTCTGTCAGCTTTGGCACTTTTGGCAGTTACTTAGTATAGCTGGATTTCTTCTTTTCTAGACTACATTTTGG
>NW_006295825.1:3321313-3321878 GCF_000327345.1 Myotis davidii | reverse complement strand
TTGAGGATATGTTTTTTTTAATCGATTTTAGAGAGAGATGAAGGGAGACAGAGAAACATCAATTGATCGGTTGCCTCACGCCCGTGCTCCCACTGGGGACTGAACCTGCAACTTGGGTATATGTGCCCTATCCTCCAATTTTGAGAAGAATAACACTTTTACTATTGATACTACTTTTATGTGGTGTGTGTGTGTGTGTTGAATAACAGCTGCAAAAATTTTGTTTTCATTGATCAAATTTTTACAAATCCATTGAGTTGTAATCTTGGATTTTGATTTAGCTTATCACTCATGTTTAATTTAGAATAGGTTCCTTTCATTAGGATACCCTGAATACCAGTTTCTTTAAATTTAAGGCATTTAAAATTTATCTACACTATCTACACTAATAAAAGAGAAAATGGTAATTGGCGTACGACGATACCCTTTTCATTGGCTAATCAGGGCTATATGCAAATTAACTGCCAACTAAGATTGGCAGTTAACTGCCAACAAGATGGCGGTTAATTTGCATAAGTAGGCACAATGCAGGGAGGCGAAAGGGAAAGCAGGAAGAAGCCCCCTG
>NW_006295825.1:3314495-3320733 GCF_000327345.1 Myotis davidii | reverse complement strand
CTCTGTCAGAGGCGTCAGGCCTGGGCAAGGGGCCGATCCTGCGATTGGAGGGTGATGGGGGTCAACGCCTGAGGGCTCCCAGTATGTGAGAGGGGGCAGGCTGGGCTGAGGGACACTCCTCCCCCACCCCCCCACCCAGTGCACGAATTTCGTGCACCGGGCCCCTAGTTTTTATTATAAAAGAAGTAATCTTTTTTCTAAAAAAATTCAAACAGTATAGTTGAAAGGTGGTCCATGTGCTTGTAATCCTCCATCTCATTCCTTTTACTTAATTGTTCATAGTTACTATATACCTCTCAGATTTTTTAAAAGTTTACATAAAGATATGTAATATACACTGAGTGGCCAGATTATTATGACCACCTGACATTTGCAGGCAAGTTAGCTATAATTTCGCGCTGAAGTTGCTAGAGGGCCAGACCATTATAAATAGGGAAGCAGGTTGTTTACCACGACAGAAGTGATTTTTTTTCTGAAGATATGGGTAAACAACGCGATTTAACAGCCCTTGAAGGTTCCCATATTCACTTGGAAGGTTTCCATATTCACTTTGAAGGTTCCCATATTCACTTCTGAACAACAGTGTCAATCATTCCAGTGAGTTGTTTGGTGGGGGTGAGTGGTTAATGCTGTATCACTGATACCCCTCCTTCTACAGGTGGTATTCTGATTATCTATTGCTGCATAACAAGCTATCCTACATTTTAGGATAAAATGTTAAATCACTGTTGTTTAAAGGCTGTTAAATTGCATTGTTTACCCATATCTTCAGAAAAAAACCACTTCTGTCGTGGTAAACAACCTGCTTCCCTATTTATAATGGTCTGGCCCTCTAGCAACTTCAGCGCGAAATTATAGCTAATTTGCCTGCAAACGTCAGGTGGTCATAATAATCTGGCCACTCAGTGTATATATACAGAAACATAGAGAATGGGGTCTTTTTAAAACTAAAATGATTGCACACACTGTTTGAGTTTGAGTTCCAATTCTGTCACTAACTTAGCAAGTTACATAACTTCTCTTTGCCTTGTAAACATGCCAAATAACAATATGCATCGCACTGGATTGTAAAGGATAAAATGAAGTAATAGTCATAAGGTGGATGCAATAGTACTTAGCACATAGTATATATGAATTTACTTAGTAAGAAATGCATATTATGGGTGTTTTCTTATGGATTGCTGATATTTTTAGAGCGTTGAACTTTAATAATTCTGCATGCATTGGTGGGGATGTTCTGAGCTTTTACTATTGTAGCAGCATGTTTGCCTATGATGGTTTTGAATAGTGATTCCACACACTTCCTACCCCGCATTTGCAGTGAGTTGCTGTTACTGATGGGCAATGTGGTGGAATGTGTTTGCTTCTCGGAGGTGGTGGGAGGCAGGAAAAAAAAGCTATTAGTTTGGAAAATTATACTACATTAGCAATTAATTTTTTTTTGTTAAGCCTTTAAAGAGAAGTAGGTGAAAAGTAGAATTGAAAAAATTTTATCTGTAGGAGAAGATAACATGATTGCTTCATCTATTTTTTGCCTTACGCTCTTTGAATAATTTTATGATTAGAAGCGACATGCTCATCACCTAACTACAGTTAAGAAATAGACCCAGAGAGTAATGATGTTCTCAGTTCTATAGCTAGTAATGGAAGAGCCAGGACTAAAATCCAGGTCATCAGATCCTCACCTTTTGCATTCTTGATAAAGGGCCTCTCTCCCAGTTGCAGCAACTGTTCAATAATGGATGCACTGTAAATGGCTTGCCTGTTAGTGCTGTGTGCTTGAACTGTTTTCTGTGTAGAGACAGTGACTAAGTTGTATCATAAACCTTAAGTGCATCATATTTTATAAATATTTTTTTAGAATTCTAGGAGAATCCTTGATAGGCCTTGAATATCAAATGTAGTCTATATTACTAGGTTCTATGTAGTGAATACGAAGGATTTTGAAGATTATTGGTTATGTGGAAAGAATGTTATATTTGGTGTCCATGCCATTTTGTCTTATGAACTCTTTGTCTCCTGAACACAACCTGAAAATATCCCTGTATAAATAGGTTCCTTTAACACTTTAAGCACCTAGTCAGTCACTGGTGACTGACACTATACTTTCTGTCTGGAATACAAAACAGGCTGGGCACTTAATGTGTTAAGTGCCGAACTCCCTAGTTTTCTGCCCTTCTTTCTCTCTTGATAAAGGAGCACACTACAATTCCCTTTCCCAGAACTAGTAGGGCGGAAAACCACTTTGGTTTCTAGATCACTTGGATGCCTCCCCTCTGCCTTTGTGCCCCTGGTTCCCCGAGGATTAACATTTTGGGGAGCTTTAGGAAGAAGACCTGTGAGCAGGTTTTAGAGGCCTGTGCTCCTCCACCCCTCTGCCCACTCTGCATGTGTTAACAGCTTCTACCTTCTGGAGAATGGCCTTAGGAGAGGATCAAGATTCTCCACTTCCTCCAAAGAGGCCTGCTGACACCTTGCAGAGCTTGTGGCTGGGGTGAGAAGTGGGCCAGAGGAAGGTTCTGCAGCCATACCTAAAGGAGAATAATAGTGGAGGGAGCCTCGGTAGTGCCAGCCTTCAGGCTGAGATGTCCAGAGACTGAGAGAAGAGACACTGAACTTGGGTTTGGAAGAATTGAAGCCAATGAGAGATTGCTGGCGGAGAGAGTAACTTTAAAGAAATTTTATAATCTCAGTGAAAGAAGATAAGTCTCTGTTTATGAGGTCCAATGACCCTGCTGTGGCCAAGTGGAATAGTGTGAGAAATACACTGCAAATTCAAATGACCTTGAAATGTAGTTAGGTGTAATAAAAAGAGTATATAAAGTCTCAAACTTATCTTTTGAACTTCTACAACTTTCCATCCAGATTACTCTCTTTCTCTCAAATACTAGCACTTACAAATTTTAAAATAAACCTTCAGTTTAATTTTTTTATGTCATACTGAATACATAGTAAATCTAGAACTTAAAATATTTTAGGGATTATGATTTTATTCTATCATATATTTATAAAAATTCAGTTATGTTATGGTCCATTTAGAGTTTTACAGAAGAGCCTGGGTACCTACCTCTAATACTGTTCCCATGGGAAACAAATTCATCCTACAGATAAACTTTGGAACTCATCTGTCTATAAATTGAGACTGCCTTTTTAAATTATTTCCCCTTAAGGTGATTAAAATAAATGACTTTAAGATTATATGTATCTTTTATTCATGCTATGACCTGTTCTATTCATAATTATTGAGAATTAGGTTAATTTAAAGCCAGTATTTTTCATTCTATTTTATAGTTGTCTTTAGTACATTATATAGACAGAGAGATAAGGTGTGTATAGACAGAATATTCCCCAAATCAATGCAATATATGGCTTTAGAATGCCTATCGTACCCTATTTTTTATAACTCTTAGCCTTCAAATGTTTTTTCCAGTGTGAAAGTATTAAGCCTTCAGAGGACTATCCTTGAAATAGCCAAGACCAACTCCCTTACTCTCTTATTAAGACTTAATAAGTCCCCACTCTCTTATTATAAATGTTTATGATAGAAGAAATGGGGTATCTTGATTCAGAATGTCTTTTTTGAGATTTATTAAAAGGTATAGTCACTTGTTTCCAATGTTTTTGAAAGTCAATATTCTCTTTTATTGTCACTCCTCTTTCCTGTCTTAAATACTTACTTACTTATTTATCTACTTATATTTATTTTATTGAGGTGCGATTCATATAACATAACATTAACCCTTTCAAAGTGCACAATTCAGTGACGCTTAGTAAAATCTACAACCACCACTTCTATCTAGTTTCAAGACATTTTCATCACCCCAAAATAAACCTCAGACCTATTAAACAGTTACTCCTCACTCCTTCCTCCCCTCAGCCTTAAAAATTAAGAAATTGAAATATTAATAAAACTTTCTGAGATAATCTAGACTAGATTTAGAATACATTGTTCTAAATTCAAAAACATGAAGAAATGCATTCAGCTCCACCAGTGTGGCTCAGTGGTTGAGTGTTGACCTATGAGCCAGGAGGTCAGAGTTCAATTTCTGGTCAGGGCATATACCCTGGTTGCAGGCTCACTCCCCAGTAGCAGGTGGGCAGGAGGCTGCCAATCAATGACTCTCATCATTGATATTTCTCTCTCTGCCTCACACTTCCTTTCTGAAATCAATAAAAATATATTTTTAGAAGAAATGCATTCAATATACCAATAGTGGAACAATCTATCCTATCTGATAAAAGAGAAACATGGTAATTAGCCATACCTCCGCTACCCTTCCCATTGGCTAATCAGGGTGATATGCAAATTAACTGCCAGCCAAGATGGCGGCTGGCAGCCAGGCAGCTTGAAGTGAACATGAGGCTTGCTTGCTTCAGTGACGGAGGACCCCAGTGTTCCCCGCCTGCCGCTGCTGGCCTCTGAGCTTGCAGTTTGAAACATTGTTACAAATATAGAAGCTAAACAAAACCCCAGAAACCGCAAACCAGCCCGCTCCCACCCGTGCACCAGGCCTCTATATAGTAAAAGGGTAATATGCCTCCCAGCACCGGGATCAGTGGAGCCGCGAGGCCTACTGGCACCGGGATCAGTGTGACGGGGCAGCGCCCAAACCCCCTGATCGCCCTTTGGCTCTGTGTGTGACAGGGGGCGGGGCCAAAACCTCCCTATCCACCCTGCTTTGTTCGTGACGGGAAGGCACCCCAACCCCCTGATTGGCCCTGCTCTGTGCATGACGGGGGGAGCTCCCCAACCCCCTGATGGGCCCTGCTCTGTGTGAGACAGGGTACGGAGCCCCAATTCCCGGATGGGCCCTGCTCTGTGAGTGACAGGAGGCAGCACCCCAACACCCTGATTGGCCCTGTTCTGTACTTGACGGGGTGGTGCCGCAACCTTCCCATTGACCCTGCCTTGAGTGTGACGGGGGCATTGCCCCAACTCCCCAATTGGCCCTACCCTGAGCGTGACTGGGGGTGGCATCACAACCTCCCGATCCGCCCTGCTCTGTGCATGACGGGGCGGCACCCCAACTCCCCAATTGGCCCTGCTCTGAGCCCGACCAGGGGCTGCACCTAGGGATTAGGCCTGCCCTCTGCCACCCGGGAGCAGGCCTAAGCCAGTAGGTCGTTATCTCCCAAGGGGTCCCATACTGCAAGAGGGCACAGGCCGGGCTGACACCCCTCACCCCCCGAGTGCACAAATTTTTGTGCACCAGGCCTCTAGTATATATATAAAAGGCTAATATACTAAGTGTCTGTCTGCCTGGTAGCTATGACGTGCACTGACCACCAGAGGACAGACACTCAATTCAGGAGCTGCTGTGACACACACTGGCCATTTATACAGAAACAGCACCGCGGACCTGGCGCCCACAAAGCAACACTTGGCTTCCTGCAAGTGGGACACAGGCACCTCCACCATTCTGGAGTGATAGCCCACCAAATCACAGCTGACTCTGCCGAGACCCATGGTGCAAAATGTGGCCCATAGCCCAGCCCATCCCAGAAACAGTGGTAGTGGGCACTGGGTAATGATGTCACGTAGCAACACCCAGCTTCCTTTCCCTAGTGACAGGCCATTTAACAATAAATGGCAAGGCAGACCTGGTGCCCACAAAGCAACACTCAGCTTCCCCCAAGTGGGACACAGGCCCCACCACCACCCCAGAGCAACACCCCACCAAATCGTAGCCAATGCTGCCAAGACCCCATAGCATAAAATGCGGCCCACAACCCAGCCTAGCCCAGAAATGGTCACTGCGGGCGCTGGGTAATGACATCACATAGCAATACCCAGCTTCCTCTCCCTAGCAATTAGGCTCCTTGGAGTTTCTTCAGCCCAGGAACATGAATTGCTTTATAGCCAGGTGCAAACATTTTACACTTTAACCAAATGTCTGTGAAGCGTTTTCCTGTGCCTCATCTCATTTGATCCTCACAGAAGTCCTGGAGTAGGTAGATAGGAGACTTGGTGGAATCCTATTTTCTTTTCATTAGTCAGAAAATGGAGATTTAGAAAGCTTAGAAACTTGACCCAACTGAAAAGAAGAAATGGTGGACCTTGAAAATAACTTCAGGTTTTCTCACTGCACAGAATATAGTCAAACACTGCCTGCAGTTAAATATTTTACCCTTTGTTCTCCCTGCATGATCTACAATAATAATCGGCTTCATGTTGATATTTACTGCTGTGTTGCTGACAATTACCTGAAAGAGAAGTTGGAGTGCTTCACTGGGCTGA
>NW_006295825.1:3310921-3314452 GCF_000327345.1 Myotis davidii | reverse complement strand
AATAGGGAGATAGTAGACTCAGTGGAATCCTATTTTCTTTTCATTAGCTGGAAAACAGAGATTTAGAAAGCTTAGAAACTTGATCCGACTGAAAAGAGGAACTGTTGGACCTTGAAAATGACTTCAGGTTTTCTCACTGCGCAGAATATAGTCAAACACTGCTGCAGTTAAATATTTTACCCTTTGTTCTCCTTGCATGATCTACAATAATAATCTGCTTTGTGTTGGTATTTACTGCTGTGTTGCTGACAATTACCTGAAAGAGAAGTTGGGGTGCTTCACTGGGCTGGAGAAAGTTTAGCTAAATCAGAAACGAGGTCTAATTAAGCAAGTTTATTCTATGTATATAAAAGACTAAGTTGACTCTTTCATGCATCATACATATAAAGCTCTCGTTGGCGCCAATTGCACACCTTTCGATCTGCCATTGTAGATCGTGAATTTGGTTGACACTTCTATTATAGAGAGGGCGAATAGCGATATTAAAATATTTATTCTAATTAATTTTCTTATAATGTGCACAAATTTGTGTACCGGGTCACCAGTCTATGTACATAAAAGGCTAAGCAACTGGCCAACCGGCTGGTAGGTATGACATGCACTGACCACCAGGGGGCAGATGCTCAACACAGGAGCTGTCGAGCTCCAGTGACTTGGCAGCGGTGCTTTTCAGGTGATGTACCCCGGGACCAGAGAGGAAAGAGCCCAATTCCTCGTGGGGCCCTGTGATTCCCCTTCGACCGTGGGTTATGTTGTTAGGGCACTGTTAGCCCGAATCTGGTTTACTGCTAAGCTGCGGTGACTTGGCAGCGGTGGTTTTCAGGTGACGCACCACAGACCAGAGAGGAGGGAGTCCAATTCCTCGCGGGGCCGCATGATTCCACCTTGGGTCATGGGTTATGTTGTTGCTGGGGCACTGTCGGCCACGAATCTGGTTTACTGCACACTTGCATTTGCATTCCACATCCTGTATGACAGCAACTTTGCAGAGTGCTCTCTCACACTCTGGGACCCATTGGGGGATGTCGGAGAGCTGGTTTTGACCAATCCCGAGGGCCAGGCTGAGGGACCCCACCTGCCAGAGGGACCCTGCTCCGCAGATGCCCTTTGAACCATGGCATCGCCCCAGGTGTGGCTGGCCGGGGAGGGACTGCTGTAGGTTGGCTCCAGGCATGTCCGGCTCGTCTTGCCCAGTCCTGCCCTGCCAGCAACCTTCTAATTAGTTTCCTTTCAATGTACACGAATCCGTGCACTGGGCCATTAGTTAGATTATAAAATTTTATGTACTGTGTGTATATTTACAACTATAAGGGGGGGGGGAAAGAAACACTCGGTAGGAAACACATCAAAGTAATAGTGATTTAGCTGTAGATTTCTTTCCCTTCATTTCAAATAATAAAAAAATATTTCATAATTAAAAAGAACTCTAGGTAGTTAAAAAATTGGGCCCAACCCTAACTGGTTTGGCTCAGTGGATAGAGTGTCAGCCTGTGGACTGAAGGGTCCCAGGTTTGATTCCAGTGAAGGGATATGCTTTGGTTGAGGGCACATCCCCAGTGGGGGGTGTGCAGGAGGCAGCTGATTGATGTTTCTCTCTCATCGATGTTTCTAACTCTGTCCCTTTCCCTTCCTCTGTAAAAAATCAATAAAATATATTTTTAAAAAATTGGGCCCATAGTTACTATTATAAAAATTATCTGAGGATAATATTAAACTTCAACAGTTATTTTTTTCCCAGATTGAGTTACAGGTTTTCTTACTGTTTACTAAGAGAAAAAAAAAAGGAGATTTGCTGTAGGAACAAAGCTCTAACATTTGTAGTTTTTCAATTCTGCAAATTATATCCCAAACCATGAATATGTAAGCTATTTTCTAATATATTTTTCTTTTACTTTATTATTTTAAATATATTTTTATTGATTTCAGAAAGGAAGGAAGAGAGAGAGATTCAGACATCAATGATGAGAGAGAATCATTGATTGGCTGCCTACTGCACACCCCCTACTAGGGATTGAGCCTGCAACCCAGGCATGTGCCCTGGACTGGAATGTGCCCTGAACCTGGAACTCTTCAGTCCACAGGCTGACGCTTTATACTCTGAGCCAAACCAGATAGGGTTATTTTCCTTTTGAAAAATATACTTTTTAGGACTTTCTTTTCAAACTATAAATACATCATCTTCTTGTTGATATACATATAGTACCACAGGAGTGCACAAATGAAAAGCCAACAGTCTCCCTCCACAAACAGTTTTCTCATGTACCTGCCTAAAATAATTGTTAACAGTTTGGCAGATATCCTTCTTAGCCTTTCTGTCATGTAGCTTACAAAAACATAACAAAATTGGACCCAACTGAGTAAAAAACTCACATACTTTTAGGATGGCCCTGGCAATTAATGTAAATGTGTTAGTTACCCTGAAGAAAGGTAGGGCCTTTGGCTAACTGGAAAGGGGTTTTACATTCAAAGCGTTCATACTCAAGAATAGTTAGAGCTCTGGGCCATGTGTGACTCAGTTGGTTGAGGGTCATCCAGTGCACCAGGAGGTTGCTGGTTTGATTCCCAATCAAGAGCACATGCCAGGGTTGTGGCCTGATCCCTGTTGGGGTGCATACAGAAGACAGCCATTGATGTTGTGCTCTCACGTAGATGTTTCTCTCTCCCTCTTGTTTTCCTCTCTCTCTAAATATCAATATAAAACTATTAAAAATAGAGCCCTGTTGGTCAGAATATCACTGTGCTCTTTTATTCTTCCTTGTCCACTCCATTCCTCCCAGACAAATATAGAATGACCATATGTCATAGATTTATTTAACTCACTATTAGGGAAACAGCAGGATGGTAAAGCTGATTCCAAAAGCATTTAAGGAATTGAGTGTATGTTGACACTAACGAAAGAACATTTAAATAAATTGTTAACTAGGTACAAAATTGGTTCATGTCCTACAGGGAAGTAAAACCTTTGGATCCTGTTGGACAGAAATTATCTCTACTGAATAAAAATCTACAGCCCTAACTGGTTTGGCTCAGTGGATAGAGCGTCGGCCTGTGGACTGAAGGATCCCAGGTTTGATTCCGGTCAAAGGCCTGTACCTTGGTTGCAGGCACTTCCCAATAGGGGGTGTGCAGGAGGCAGCTGATCGATGTTTCTCTCTCATCGATGTTTCTAACTCTGTATCCCTCTCCCTTCCTCTCTGTAAAAAAATCAATAAAATATATTTTTAAAAAATCTACAAATTTACCTTAACTTAGTAGAATTTGGTTCCTAATCTATAGTAAACAACAGGTCAAGCAATCTAATCTAATAAAAGACAAATAGAGTAATTGACTCGCTTCCCATTGGCTAATCAGGGCAATATGCAAATTAACTGCCAACCAAGATGGCAGCCGGCAGCCAGGCAGCTGAAGCGAACAGGAGGCTTGGTTGCCCTGGCGATGGAGAAAGCCAAGATTCCCCGCCTGTTGCTGCTGGGCTCTGAGCTGCACTCTAAGAAACAATGTTGCAATTATAGAAGCTAAACAAACCCCAGA
>NW_006295825.1:3307014-3310424 GCF_000327345.1 Myotis davidii | reverse complement strand
GCTGGGCTAAGGGACCCCCCCGCCCCCGAGTGCGCAAATTTTTATGCACCAGGCCTCTATAATAATGAAAGCATAATATGCTAATTAGACCAGATGGCTGAACGACCTTCCGGACGACTTTCCCGATGAAGCCGGGGCTGCACGGGCCAAGCCCCTTGCATGAATTTTATGCATAGGACTTCTAGTGGCACTATAAAAATATGTCTTTAGGAAGACCTATTAAAAATGTTTCATTATACATTTGAAGGGTTTACTGTTCTTGATTCACCTTATTCTACATTTTGGGTAATTTTTCTTCTCTTTTTTTTTTTTTTTTTTGTTAATCCTCACGTAAGGATAATTTTTACATTGATTCTTAGAGAGAGTGGAAAGGAGGGGAGAGACAGAGAGAGAAATAGCGATGTGAGAGAGACACATCGATTGGTTACAGGATTGAGCCTGCAACCAAGGTACTTGCCCTTGACCAGAATCAAACCAGGTACCCGTCAGTCCTCTGGCCAATGCTCTATCCACTGAGCCAAACCAGCTAGGTCTGGTTAATTTTTCTTAACAGTGAGAAAGGCCTGTTGTAATGTATGATAAGGCAAGAGCAGTAAGGCAGGGACCAGGTTTTGGAAGAGCTTGGTATTTTAAACTAAGAAATTTAAACTTTCAACAAATGTTTATTATTATTATTATTTTTAATTCTTTATTGTTCAAAGTATTAATATGTCTCCTTTTTCTTCCATTGACCTCTCCTAGCCCGTTCCCACCTCCCAGCACAGGCCCTGACCCCCTATTGTCTGTGTCCATTGGTTATGCTTATATGCATGCATACAAGTCTTTTGGTTGATCAACAAATGTTTATTGAACACATGTTATATGCCAGACTATGGATTTACTATAATCCTGAGTGTGTGGTTGTGCTGTGCTGCCCCTCCCATGCTCCTAGAAGCTAACTAGTGGTTCTCAAGGGGTTGTATTATTAAGCAGTTGTCTGGGAAGCTGCTTTTCACAAAATACATGTTCCTTCTGCCTCAGTAGAACATATGTGTTTTGAAAAATCTTCCCGGGTGATTTTTATATTCCTTCCCTTTTGAAAATCATTGTTATGTTCCCCTGCAGGGCTTTTTGAAAAAAATTGAATAAACAGCAAGCAAAATTGTAATTAATATTGTTAAAATATTCATAACCCTGTTAGCTTTCCTCATTTCATAATACTTAAACTAAAATAATTCATGTTCTGATTATACTCTCAGCAAGAATTAAATGCAGTTGTCATATTTAGAGTTATATTTTATGTAACAGACATTGATTTGGGAAGAATTGGGTTTAGTGTTCTTAATTGTGTCCTTAGGTATGCCTTTGATAAATAAACTGAAAGTTGTCATTTATAATAGTACTAGAGGCCCGGTGCACAAAAATTTGTGCACTCGGGGGGAAGGAGAGGGGTCCCTCAGCCTGGCCTGTGCCCTCTTGCAGTCTGGAACCCCTCAGGAGATAACGCCCTGCTGGCTTAGGCCTGCTCCTGGGTGGCAGAGGGCAGGCCCAATCCCTAGGTGCAGCCCCTGGTCGGGCTCAGAGCAGGGCCAATTAGGGAGTTGGGGTGCCGCCCCCTGTCATGCATAGAGCAGGGCGGATCGGGAGGTTGCAATGTCACCCCCAGTCACGCTCAGGGTAGGGCCGATTGGGGGGTTGGGGCAATGCCCCCGTCACACTCAAGGCAGGGTCGATGGGGAGGTTGCGGCACCACCCCCTGTCACGCACAGAGCAGGGCCAATCCGGGGGTTGGGGAGCTCCCCCCTGTCACACACAGAACAGGGCCCATCAGGGGGGTTGGGGAGCTCCTCTCTGTCACTCAGAGAGTAGGGCCGATAGGGGATTTGGGGGACTGCCCCCTGTCACACACAGAGCAGGGCTGATCAGGTGGTTGGGACGCCACCCTCTATCACCCATAGAGCAGGGCCAATCAGGGGGTTGGGACACTGCCACTGTCACACTCAGGGCAGGGCCGATGGGAAGATTATGGCTCTACCCTGTCACAGAGCAGGCCCCATGGGGGGGAGGGGGGTCTTGGGATGCCGCACCCTGTCACACACAGAGCTGCAGGGCGATCAGGGGTTTTGGGCGCTGCCCCCTGTCACGCTGATCCCGGTGCTGGGAGGCATATTACGCTTTTACTATATAGGATAGAGGCCTGGTGCATGGGTGGGGGCTGGCTGGTTTGCCCTGAAGGGTGGCCTGGATCAGGGTGGGGGTTCCCCACTGGGTGCCTGGCCAGCCTGGGTGAGGGGATGATGGCTGTTTGCAGCTGGCCACACACCCTTCAGGGTGGGGGTCCCCACTGGGGTGCCTGGCCAGTCTGGGTGAGGGGCTGAGGGCTGTTTTCAGGCTGACCGAAGCTCCCAACTCCTCCTTTTTTTCTTTTCTTTTTTTATTCTGGGCCAGCTTTAGCTCTGAGGCTCCAGCTCTTAGGCCTCCACTCCTGAAAGTGGGTATCAACTCTAGCTCTGAGATCCCGGCTCGCTGAAAGCTGGTTTCTGGGTTTTTTTTTTTGCTTCTATATTTGTTAAAATGTTTCAAACTGCAGGCTCAGAGGCCTGCAAGGCAGGTGGGGAATGTTGGTTTCCTCCGTCACTGAAGCAAGCAAGCCTCATGTTAGTTTCAAGCTGCCTGGCTGCCGGCCACCATCTTGGCTGGCAGGTAATTTACATATCTCACTGATTAGCCAATGGAAAGGGTAGCGGTCGTATGCCAATTACCATGTTTCTCTTTTATTAGATAGGATAGTATGTGATCTACATGGCAAAGACGTGATTAAATATTAGACTTAAAAATGCTTTTAGTGAAAGATAAATTTAAAATTTTAAAAATGCTATGAGGAAATAGACTATCAATTTTGTCAGACTGGTAAAAGGAATAAGTAATAATGGAAAAAAGTAAATATGCATTTAACTAGTAATTAAACTATTTGAGTCAACAATTAAATGAGCAGCTGCTGAGTATGTGCATTTATGTTCTTCTCAGTAGAATTAATTAGGCTGTCTCTTTGTGTCAGTGCTCTCCCAGGGCAGGGATCTATGAGCTCAGTACACCTACGCTGCCGTTGAATTCACAACTGAATCGTAGAATATGACATTATGGATTAGGGGAAAAATTGAGAACTAACATGTACAATTGGTATATTGTGTATTTTTCTTTTTATTAGTGTGCCGATCCAACAAAAGCCCCTGGGTCTGTTTGACTTGTTCAAGTGTCCACTGTGGAAGGTAGGTGACATTCTTATTACTTTGCTTCCCTACTTGTATTTTTCAGTTTGCTTTTAAGCTTTATGTTAACAGTTTATTGATTTGGATTTATTTAGCACCATTACATAATCATAATGTGTAATTCTCTGTAGAGTTTATCTGTCCCCATAGAATCTGTTGGGT
>NW_006295825.1:3294286-3306994 GCF_000327345.1 Myotis davidii | reverse complement strand
CCCCCCCCCCCCACCCAGTGGTACAACTAAGGAAAATCTAGGGGAGGAAACCCTTTATATTGATACTCAGAATTCATTTGATGATCAAGATAACCTAAACCTAGTAATATTTGATTGAAAAGGTGATATGTGGGAACTTTCAAATCTCTATATATAAAAGCCTAATATGCAAATTGTCCCCACGGGAGTTCAACCGGGAGACCGATCGCTTGCTATGGCATACACTGACCACCAGGGGGCAGCGCAGAAGGAAGGAAGGCCCTGGCCAGCAGTTGGCAGCTGGGAAAGGTAGGCCCCAGCCAGCAGCTGGCCACCAGGGAAGGGGGACCCCTGCCGGCAGCTGACAGTTGGGGAAAGTGGACCCCAGCTGGCAGCCAGGGAAGGGAGGCCCCAGCTGGCAGCTGAAAGGGCCCGATCCACCCTGATCTCTGTCCAGGCCTAGGGACCCTACCCGTGCACTAATTTCGTGCATCGGACCTCTAGTATTTAAATAAAAGTTTACCTCATGGTTGTTTTTTAAACCTTTTATTAGGGTGAATTTAAACATACGCAAAAGGAGAGAGATAGTATAATTGAACCCCATATTTTCATCACCCAGCTTCAACAATCATCAGCACATGGCCCAGTTTGTTTCACCTATTACCTACCCCATCTCCACCTAATTTCCTGATTTTTGATTCACATCCCAGGTATTACATTATTCTTCTGAAGAAAAAAAAGAAAGAAAAAGCAACACTAAAATATTTATAGCTAAAGGAATTCCCTTGGAAATGTTCTCACTGTGGAGTTCATAGTTAATTTCTAAGATGTATCAAATGTTTCATTGTTCCATTAAGATATTTTTGTTTTCCAGGGACCTAATTCCACACCCCCACCCCATCCCGGTTGAAGCCTGAGCATTTCCTCCCAGTTCTTGGTTTTAAAATGATGTTACTAAAATACTTTAGTAACTCTTTTCTTTTGACACAAACTCAAATATCAACCTTTGTGTTCCTTTAGTCTGGCAGTGGCACATTTATATCTATTGTTCTTGTAGTTTAAAAAATCCACTTTGAATTTGCTTCAAAGTTAAAAGCTTAGCAGCAGGAGATGGGAAGTTATACTAAGTCACACAGGCTGAAATCTGTGTCATATTTATTAGGACTGTTTCCCCATTGTTATTTTAAAACCCTCATTGCATGAAGAGAGCATCTTTGTTCAGTTAACTTGATTTTTTACATTTTGAACCCTGAAATTTAGCATTTTTTTTTCCATGTACACTTAAGAGTACCTTTGGAAAATGTTAACTGCATATCTTTCTTAATTTTGGCTGTTGTGGTTTTGAAATCTCTAGGATTTGGGGAGCCTGAAAATACTTTGTACAGATAACACTTTTTTAAAACAGAAGAAATGTACAAGCACTTAAATTCTGCACTTGAAGAGACAGATTCCTCTCCTAGATTTTGAGAGGTGAGAATTATAATGCAATAAAATTTATATAGTTCTGTTCTCCAGTTGTCTCATAGTGCTCTGCAACCTAAATCTTGAAGGTCATATGCCAACAAAAAGACCTGACAAACTAAAAAATTGGAGATATTAATGTTCTTAATAGCAAGCAATAAACAATTCTCTAAGCAGGTTTTGAGAAAATAAATTGAAAATTTCCTAGACTATGCAGGTAGTCTGTTTCCATTTGCAAGCAATCTTAAATTTAAATATTTTATATAGTTGCAGAAAAATATGATTAAGTAGATTAAACAGGTGAGAGTAGCCTGCATTTGGATTTTCATTTTACATAGCTGATTGGTTAATTCCCTTTTATTATGTGTTGATTGCCACGGATTCTGATTATAATAATTTTGGACCACTTGTCTGTAGGGAAGTCTTAAATTGAATATTTTTCAACTAGGAAACAAGTTTATCAGCATATTTGAGTTATATATTTATTGGCCTTCATAATACCATCCCGTTTAAGTTATCTAAAAAATTTTTGTGCTTGTTGTTAGAAATGTGTGACAAATATTGACATTTTCCTTTTTAGACCAAATTGTCTAGTTAAAATCTAAAACTAGTTGAGGGAAATACTTATTTTTATATTAGCCATTTTTTTATACAAAACTGTTAACATCTGACTGATGTATTTGAGTATTAGCCAAAACATTGCTAATCTTAATATTGGCAGTAATACAGTTCTTACTTTATCACTGACATTTACAGTAATCATTTAAACGTACTATATAATAAAAGCCTAATATGCTAAGTGTCCGGTCAACCAGTCAGTCATTCAACCCATCAAAGTGTAATATGCCAATGATATGCTAAGGCCACTCAACCTCTTGCTATGATGTGCACTGACCACCAGGGGGCAGACGCTCTGACCAGTTGGTTAACTTGCTGCTGGGATCCAGCCAATCAGGACTGAGTGAGATGGGCTGGACATGCCCTGGAGCCCTCCTGTGGTCCCTCCCTGGCTGGCCAACTTCCTGAGTTCCTCCCCAGCCCTGATCATACACTGGTGAGGTCCCTTGGCCTCTCGAAATCTGGGGCCCCTCGGGGGATGTCAGAGACCTGGTTTCAGCTCGATCCCACAGGCCAGCCCGAGGGACCCCACTGGTGCACAAATTCGTGCACCGGGCCTCTAGTCTAGTCTCTTTGGAGACCACAGTATGGTTGCCAGGTGAACCATATGTACAATGTACAAATAATCAGTTTTCAAAGACTTCAAGTAGTAATGCCTTTATTATTACTGTTAGTAATACCTTTTCTTTGATTTCAAAGGCACTCATAAATGCTATTCTTTTCATGGCACAGAATAAATATATATATAAACATTAGAAATTGAGCTGGTTAGTTTTTAAGCCTATATTACATCTTGGTGTTTACCTTTTTAATTAAATATTGGGTGTTTCTTAAACTGTGCAATATGTCATCTCAAAGTATGTGCTTAATATTACCACTTTTAAAATAATTATGCTGTTTGGATTCTGAATAAATAGTAGTTAAACATAAAGGAAAACATGAATAAAATAATTACTAATACTTATTCATGCATGCATTCTGAGCCATGCATTATTTAATTTAATCACTTAACAGTGTATGACAAGCATGTCAAACACAAAGGCTAACACGGGCCAAATGAGGCTTACGTTTATGTGGGCCATAAAAAAACAAAAGCTTCAATTTTCATAGAAACATAGGTTTATTTTGATAGAGATATGCTGAATACAAAGGGCTGAAATAAATGAGTAATCGTTAACATAAAATAATAGGACATTTTAATAAAAAGTAATATTTTTTTGAACATTAACTTACCAGACACTGAATAACTGTACAAATTAACAAGCGTAATGCAAATAAACCTATTTTTCTTGTTCTCCGAAAGCGATGTATTTCCAGTTGCGCACACCAAACAAGTTAGCCCAAGACTAATGACGTGACAATCGGCTGCTAAAATATTTGCTGCTAGCATTAGTGGAGAGAAATGGTGCGCCTGTGCGTAAGGAACATAAGGGAAATGAATGCAACACGATTATAGTAATCAGTCATTAGCGAACATTGTAGTTCGTTATTAACAGGATATTGTAAAAATTACGAAATTTTTATTAAAACATTTCTTACATACCGTTATATTGGCTTGGCCGCAAAAATATTTGTTGTGGGCCATGAGTTTGACATGCTTGGTGTATGAGCTCTGAGCACTGTTGCCTCCATTTTACAGATGAGAAACATAAGTACAGAGAGGTTACATGACTCACCCAAACTCATATGGACAGCATGTGGACAAAGCCTACTTTTGAACTCAGGCAGTCTAGTTTTTGAGTTTATACTCTTAACCATTATTTTATTTAAAAATTCACTTTAATCCACTTTTGTGGACAGAGGACTCATGTACTACATACAAATGTTGGTTATGTTTACTTCAATGAAAAAATGGGAAAACAACATGATCAAATTTTGAGTTGAGATTAGTAGTGCCTTTGTCACTTCCAGCTTTGTGGGATGGAGAGGCTGGGCTTGAAGTTGATCTTTCCTACTTACCACAAGGTAAGTGTTGCTCCTGGTACAATTAAGGTGCCTCATGACAAAAATGTCACCTTAACTCTGAGCATGTTTATTTTGGTACCATTTAACCAACATTTGTTTTGACGGTTCAGAGTTTTCAGTTAGGCCTTGCCTTCTACAAATTGGCTGCTTTTTTAGGTACTGGGAGGTTTTGTTTTATAAGGGTCTTCATAGTTGTGGTTAGTTACAGCCTTGTACAGTATTTAGGTGAAAGTGTAGATGAATTTGGGTGCATATGAACACTTATTTCAAACTGTTTCATTCTGCTTTCTGTAATACAGTGATTTACTAAATCTGAGTTGGAAAGTGTTACAAAATATTTATGACTATAGTCAACCTTTGATTACTTTGTATATTGCTGTAATTAAAAGTTGATTGTCATATTTGCAGAAAAAGGAGCATATTTTAAGTATTCAACTTAATAAATAACTAAATGATTGAATGCTCTTATAAGGAGGAATTTTTTCTTATTCTGGTTTGTTTACCATTTAATTTTATCATCATCTCCTACTACTTTAACTTCCAAAGCAATATTTAGATTAAAATAATTTTCATTTGGTTTTTGTAAGGTATGTGAATGGCCATGCAAAGAAGCATTATGAAGACGCACAAGTACCCTTAACCAACCATAAGAAATCAGAAAAACAAGATAAAGCTCAGCACACAGTGTGTATGGATTGTAGTAGCTACAGTACATACTGGTAAGTATTAATATTTTCCTGGAAATGATAATACTTTCTATGAGTGTGCAAGTGTTTTTTCATTTCCTCGCTCCCCTTCCTCACCAATCTCTAAGCCAGTTGCTACTGCCAGCACCTCCTTTTAGTTCTGTTAGGATTCACTCATGGGCCTGGAGCCATCAGGAAATGCCTATCCTATTCACTTAGCTTTTACTTTGCATTGTTCCTTTCAACTTCTGGACCCCTCTTCTTTCCTACCTTATGTTCTTGGCTATCCCAATAATCTTTAGGAAAATGAAAAGTGTCTATTTCTTTTTTTGTTCATTACAATTCTTTTTTTCCTTATTTTGTTTTTAATTGAAGAATATGATACAAAACCATGTTTCTACAGTGCAAGTTAACATTTTGTTACATAATCCCTAAAAATTTAATTTCTTTGTATGGAAAACTACTGTGACAGTGTCCCCTCTCCCAGAACAGCTCCATTCTCCTACTCCTCTGCAGATGAATGTCACAAATTTCATGTGTAGCTGTTTTTTAAAATATCAAATCCTTTAGGGGGAGATTTTCATGTAAGTGACAATAAAGTTAAGTGTCTCTTTTTAGAACTACTTAGATCTAGGTTATTTAGATTACAGTGATGTTTAACAATCCATATCCTTAGAAAGTCAGTGTATTTTGCAATTTTAACTTTGGTGTGAAACAAATTTCTTTCCTTGGCTAGAAAATTATGATGAACAATTCTTGCTTTAATCAGTTTACTCAATTCAAAAGGTTTTTGACATTGAAGTGGGAAAGGCCAGTTAAAGGATTTCTTTGGAAGGTTTTTGTGTGTGTTTGTTTTTCCCGTATAGCCCTTGACTGTCATATGAAGTGGTACTAGGCAGGGTGGAAATTTAAACTCCAAATATGTTGAATTCACACTTTCTACTGAAGTTGTGTGCTAATCCTTTCTACATCATCTTTAGTTGATAGTTGTATTGTAGAAAGGTGTCCATTAAAAGGAGGAAAAAAAGGTCAGTTGGCTTCCTAAGTCTTAAATTTTGACAGGCTTAACATTATTAACTTGTGACTGTTGAATATAACATCTTAAGGTTCAGTCATTCAGATCACTAATATATCAGTGACCCTTTGTGTGGAAGATGTCCAGCCACGGGAGAAAGAGAAGCTAGAGGTAGATGAAGATTTCAATAAAGATGAAAATCTCCCCAAGCTTTTCACACAAAGGCTAGTGCTCAGTTTATTATTTGCTCTTGTAAAACACTCCTTTCTATGAAAGTTAAGTATTAGCCAAGCTGTTGAAGTGTTTTCTTTATTTTTTCCCCAGAAAACTTACATACTAGAATGATGTAGCTACCTAATTGATAGAACCATGCGTTTCTATAGGGTTGTAAGACAGCAGAAAATAAGATCATTCTTGAGGTATCTATCTCACATTCATTGTTGTTGGTCATGTCAACCTACATGTACCAGATGTTAAAACATTCATTCATCTTGATTTTTAGTTAGCAATGTGCATGAACTGCTTATGGAAAAGTTTACAAATACAGTTAAATCTCTGTGTGGTGGGCTTTCTCACTGTTAGTAAGATTATAAGGAAATAAGAATTGAGGAAATTTTAAGAATTATCTTAATGGAATGGAATTATAATTGTATGTCTCTTTTAAAATATAGGTTATATACTTTACTGTCTTTATATATTGCATTTTGGAGGAATAACTTTGTTAAATAAATTTGAAATGAATTTGTTTTATATTGGGATAATGTCCTAAAAGTACATGTCGTTTTATGGCTAATTGTAATTAAATGACAGTTCTTAAACCTTGGGGAATATATACCACACAGAGGCTTCTTGGCCAGTTTCCAGTCTTTTGTGTGAAGTGATACAGAGCTGCATGTGTGCGACACCCAGAGCTTCTGAAATTCAGGAAGGGAGCTGCAGCTGGGCACATTACCGTCTCATTTGTGGGTTTTAAAACAAAATGCCAGAGATTCATCCTGTATCATTATTAGAATGATGGCCTAAAAGAACTCTGTGATAGCTGTACATTGATGAAGCTGGAGTTTAAATGAACGTTTTCCCCACACCTCGCTATGATTAGGAAACAAAAATATTTCTTTTTTCTGCATGAGGTATGTGTATATGTGTTATTTTCCAGGGCATTTTAGTAATTCTACTCCCATTTGTAAGTTTTCTTTGTACATAAATTTCTTGTGGTTAGACTGAATGATTTGGTTTAGAGGTAAAATATTGATATATTAGGTGTAACCTATTTGATTATTAATTATTGTGCTTGTAGTCAAATATTTTTACTTTAGCTAATGGTAAAACTTCTTTTCCATCTGCTCTATGCTCTAACGGCGTAGAGGTGTACAATTTCTCTATCCTTTCCTTTCCAAGAGTCCCTGCCCTGTCCTATCTTTACAAACCCTTTATGACATTGTCACTGAACTGACCCCATTCCCGCCTTTCAGCTCCAACTGTAGCTGGATGTAACTTCTAAACTCATAGTGCTTGGGATACTTGTAATTTCCTACTGTGTGTTAGATATTTGAAAATGTCATTGGGGACTGCAGGAACCATATGTCAGATCGTTGTATCTTCCACAGTACTTAGTGTCTGGTACAGAAAAGGCAGTATATATTAGAAAGATTGAATTATGTTACTTTCTTCCCAGAATGGGCAGGTTTATACCAAATCTGTAATACTGTGCCCTGTGATCATCTTGGGCCACAGAACACTATTCCCAAAGTAGACCTAACTCAGACATATGTGAGCTAATTTCATTTACCTCTCAAGAGGGAGACCCTTGCAGAGCAGCTCCCTTCATTTCTGATATAAAACAGGGCATCTGGAAGAGGCACATATTAAGCAAAGGGAACAACATAAAATGCGTCACTATTTGAGAAGAGGGAAAGAAACACCAAAAGGAATCATTTTGATTTGACAAAACCCACTCCTTTGATAGGTCACATCAGCTGAGCTAGAGGTAAGTGAAACTTTCAATAGCAATGAGTATCTTCCCAAGATTTTCACATAAGGGCTAGTGTTCATTTCTCTTGTTCGCTAAGTAATAGTTTCTTTCTTCCCACCCCAACTTCTCTCCTTTAGTCAATACAAATGGAACTGTATGTGGTATGCATTATTGTATCAAACAGGAGCAGATTAAAATTAGAACTCTAGGCCCATTCCCTGCTCCCCTGGACACTTTTAGGTTGGTCTCGGCCCGTTTGGAAACCAGGAAGTTGATAAATCGGTGGGACAGTCGCGAGGGACAGCGGAGCGTGAGGATGAAGCGGGTGTCGGGGCTGCTCTCCTGGACGCTGAGCAGGTCCTGTGGCTCTCGGGCCTTTTGAAGCGGGGAGCTGACCGGCAGCCACGGATCATGGAAGAGAAAGCGCTAGAGGTTTATGATTTGATTAGGACTATCCGGGACCCAGAGAAGCACAATACTTTGGAAGAACCGGAAGTGGTAACGGAAGTAGTATTGTGTGGAGGTTTAGGAAGTACAGGAAGAGGACTATTTGGTTATTATTAGGTTCGCGCCAACAGTACCTCATTGCTCTTTGGCAGCTCCTACTGGGCCGTGCTAAGAGTCAAGCTTCAGTGGTGTTTACCACTTAAACATAAGGTCTCTTTAAGGCAACGGCGCCTTCTCCGGGTCAGGTTGCCGGCGGCAACCACGGGAGCCTGGCGGACACAAGGCGGACTCGGGCCTGTTCATGGAATGTGAGGAGGGGGCGCTGGAGCCATGGCAGGAAATCATTGATGTCATTGAGGATTCTAAGTTGAAGACGATAATTCAGTGGATAAAACGACTACAGTTTCTGTGAGCCAGCAGCCAGTCTCAGCTCCAGTGCCCATCGCTCTCTATGCTTCTGTTAAGCACAGCGGGGCACAGAACAGAGACAGTACAAACCTCTTGTCAGACTAATTGTGGAGGACACTGCCGAAAGAAAGTGGTGCCGACAGAATATGTCTGAAGAACAACGATTGTCAAAACGCACCTTTGCAGCTGAAAGAAGCCGGCGTCGTCGACAGAAAAAATATGAAGAACAGTCGACAAGTACTACCAGTACTGATAGGAACTGCCTTCATAGCGAAAATGAGGTAAATGAGGATGCAGTTAGCGAACACAGTTGTGGTGGAATGTAACACATGTGGTGTTACATGTCAGTTTTGCCTGTCCCTAAATTTCTCCAACGAAATGGAGTTATTTGTTGCCTTCTCTCGAGTTCGAGGAGCGTATGACGCTAAAGTTGTAAATACTTCATCACAAGGGAAATTAGTCAAGCACTCGGAAAGTGTTTTTACTCTTAATGTGGTATACAGGGAGATATTAGAATAAGTTTAATCAATTTATCAGTCATTTTTTTATCAGTTGTTTTTATATCATGTTTTTGTTGTTTTTACATCCCATCCACTGAGCCAAACCGGTTTCGGCGTTTTTACATCTTTTTGTTTTCATGTGTCTTTGTTGTTATATCATGTTATTGTTAATTTGTTAATGAATTTATATATTATTTTCATGTATATTTTACTAATTTTCTTTCATCTCTGACACTTCTATTATAGAGAAAGGGTGAATAGCAATATTAAAATATTTCTTCTAATTTATTTCCTTTCAGTGGGCACGAATCTGTGCACCGGGCCACTAGTATTGAGATATTTACAGGTGAAATGATATGATATAGAACTTGTTTCAGAATAATATGGGCACCAGTAAGTGGGTAGAAGGTATAGATGAAACATGATTGGCTAATTATTGAAACTCAGTGATGGTACATGGGGTTCATTATAGTGTTCTATTTTTATATATATTTTAACTTTCCCATAATCAAACATTTAAATTTAAAATAGTAAGTTGCCAGTATAATTGTCATAGATAAAACTTGTTGGAATTTTTTATCTGTCAACCTCTGTAATCACTACTCTGCTGGCCTAGTAACTGTCAGGGTCTAGTCCACTATTGGGCTCTCAGTGTCTCAGAGACTGTGGGAGAAACCACTGGTGGCCCATTAATAGCTGCCTGTATACCCACTCTGCTGGTTTTGCTCTGTAGCTAACTGCAGTGACTCCATTTGCCAAATTGAACATACAGTTCAGAGGAGCCCATCTTATTCAGTGATTTGAGGTCAAAAAGTTGAGGCAATATTTGCTTTTATCTTTGATTTAGGTATATTGGCTCCCCCAAATTTTCCATCTGGTTTTAGAATATTTGTAAGTTAGAAAATATAGTATTGAGAATTTTTTTAGCCAAATGTAGTATATGGAGGACTTAAAAACATTTACAAAATTGCTTTTCTCACAAATGAAAAAGAATGTAAAATATTACAATAACAATTAGCCCAGTTTATTAGTATGTGTTTATTAATATTTATTCATGAATGAGTCATTACCTTATTAAGTCATCATTTTTATTTAATGCTGTTGACCAGGTCTTTCCTTTATCAGTCTTGATGACATGAAGAGAAAGAAGGCCTATCAATCTCTGTGTTTCCATACCTAAGACCATGTTTGTTTAGAGAGTCTTCTGCATTTCTGAGATTTGACTCACTAGGAAGAGATGCCATTCTTTTATATATATATATCTTCCATTGTTTGGCTGCCTCCTGTGTGCCCCACATTGAGGATCGAGCCTGCAACCAGGCATGTGCCCTGATTGAGGAATTGAACCATGACCTCTTGGTTCATAGGTTGATGCTCAACCCCTGAGCCACACTGGCCGGGTGAGATGCCATTCCTTAAAGTCTCTGTACTTGCTGAGTTAATGCTTATTGATGAATATTCCTCTTATAAAAAAAATAGGTGGTGGGCTAGAAGGGGTCAATGGGGGGAAAGGGGATATATGTAATACTTTCAACTATGAAGACTTTTTTAAGTAAGGTGGGTTAGCAGCAAATTACATTCTGACAAAATAGGTGTTGCCTAGTTAAAATATGGTGTTCTTGTTTTTTGTTTTAAGAAAAACATGTTACTTTATTTGTAAGAAAAATAAACTTATATGTTATTTTGTTTTGCTGGAAAAAAAGAAACCCCTCAAGTTTAGAATCTTTTATTCTTGCATCTATTTGGTTACCCTGAGGTATAGTTCGTATGAAAATAGCAGGGTAGCCCTAGCCAGTTGCACTGTGGATAGTGTTGACCTGCAGACTGAAGGGTCCCGGGTTTGATTCTGGTTAGTGGCACATGCCCAGGTTGCTGGCTCCGTCCCCAGTAGGGGGCATGCAGCGGGCAGCTGATGGGTGGTTCTCTCTCATCGATGTTTCTATCTCTCTCTCCCTCTCCTTTTCTCTCTGAAATTAAAAAAAAAGGGTAAATGCTGACTCTCCTTCTTTATTTACCATTTTTCAGAATAATCAATCATGCTTAATTTTAAACCAAATTAATGAGTATGGAGGAGTTTTATATCTGTTACTTTGTGTCTAGAATAATAGTTAGTATTATGCAAACCAACCCAGGACCAGTGCTCAGGAGGCCAGGGCCAGCTGGAGGTATGAGGGGCCCCTGGATGTCCATGGCTGGCTTGTAGGTGGAACCCCTTGGAGTTCCCCATTTGGCATAGCTACTCCCCTTCGATCTGGCATGCCACCTACCATGATGGACCCATTCCGAAAATGTCTGCTTGTGCCCCAGACCCAGCCCCCAGAACCCATTGTTATCAACCATATCCTTAGGTTGGACCCTACCAGAAGAAGACAGCTTGTTATGCCATTGGAGGTGGACAACCCACAAGGCTCAGATGAGCAATTTTCTGACCTCTACCAGCAATCAGTAGGAGATTGCCTCCCTTGATATCAGAATCCATGAGACCACTGAGTCCATCAACCAGCTGAAGACCCAGAGGGATTTCATGCTCAGCTTTAGCACTGCCCCCCTCCCCCATTTGCATCCAGGAATGGCTTCGTTCCCAGCAACGCGATGTCAAGATCATTCCTGATGTGATTGGGAATCCTGAGAGATGAGATGCTTTCTACCAACCAGCCCTGGGCCCAGGAAGCAGTGGGAAGGCATATCTGTCAAGATGCAGCAGCCAAAGCAGGAACTGTAAGGGGCTGCAGTGCTAGAGAGCAACTTCCAGGAGGCTTGCAGTGCTGTCAGGATCATGCCCGCAGCACTGGTCCATCAGTGCCTGGCCCATTCTCCAGAGCTTGGACTTGCAGGATTACTGAGCTGCCGCTAGGCTGCTGGGCTGCTGGGTCAGGTCAGTCAGCTGAGCAGCACCCCCACTGTGGGAGCACAGGCTGACAACTACTAAAGAAATTGAAGCAGTAATAAAAAATCTTCCAGCAAGCAAAAGCCCTGGTTTGGATGGCTTTACAGGGTAGTTCTACCAAGCATTCAAAGAAGAACTATTACCTATCCTCCTCAGACTATTCCAAAAAATTCAAGAGGAAGGCACACTTCCAAGCTCTTTCTATGAAGCCAGCATTACCCTAATTCCAAAACCAGATAAAGACACCACAAAAAAAGAGAACTACAGGCCAGTATTCTTGATGAACATAGATGCTAAAATCCTCAACAAAATTCTAACAAATCAAATCCAGCATTACATTAGAAAGATCATACACCATGACCAAGTGGGATTTATTCTGGGGATGCAAGGATGGTACAATACCCACAAATCAATAAATGGGATACATTGCATAAACAAATTGAGAGACAAAAATCACATAATCATATCAATCGTTGCAGAAAAAGCATTTGACAAAATCCAACACCCTTTCTTGATAAAAACTCTCAGCAAAGTGGGAATAGAGGGATCATATCTCAACATAATAAAAGCCTTATATGAAAAACCTACAGCCAACATCATACTCAGTGGGCAAAAACTAAATCCCCATTTCCCCTAAGCACAGAAACTTTCACCACTCCTGTTTGATAATGTACTGGAAGTGCTAGCCATAGTGATCAGACAAGAAGAAGAAATAAAAGGCGTCCAAATTGGAAAAGAAGTAAAACTGTCCTTACTCACAGATGATATGG
>NW_006295825.1:3273125-3294017 GCF_000327345.1 Myotis davidii | reverse complement strand
AAAAGACCCCAGATAACCACAGCAATCCTGAGGAAGAATAACAAAGTTGGAGGGATCACAATTTCAGATATCCAGCTATAATACCAAGCCATGGTTCTCAAAACTGCCTGGTAGTGGCACAAGAACAGACATATAGACCAATGGAACTGAACAGACAACCCAGAAAATGACCCAAGCCATTATGCTCAATTAATATTTGACAAAGGAGGCAAGAGCATACAATGGAGTCAAGACCGTCTCTTCAATAAATGGCGCTGGGAAATTTGGTCAGATACATGCAAAAAAAAAAAAATAGATCACCAACTTATACCATACACAAAAACAAAATGGCTAAAGGACTTGAATGTAAGATGGGAAACCATAAAAATCTTAGAAGACTCCATAGGCAGCAAAATATCAGACATATGTCGTAGCAACATCTTTACTGATACAGCCCCTAGGGCAATGGAGACTAAGGAGAAAATAAACAAATGGGACTACATCAAAATAAAAAGCGTTTGCACAGCAAAAGAAACCATCAACAAAACAAGAAAGCCCACTGCATGAGAGAACATATTTCCCATGCTATTTCAGATAAGGTCCTAATCTCCAAAATTTACAAAGAAGTCATACAACTTAACAAAAGGAAGATAAACAATCCAATCAAAAAAATGGGCAAAGGACCTAAATAGACACTTTTCGAAAGAAGACGTACAGAAGACCGAGAGACATAAAACATGCTCAAAGTCACTAATCTGAGAAATGCAAATTAGAACAATGAGATGCCATCTCACAGCTGTCAGAATGGCTGTCATCAACAAACAACAAATGCTGGCAAGGATGTGGGGAAAAAGGAACCCTCGGGCACTGCTAGTGGGAATGCAGACTGGTGCAGCCACTGTGGAAGACAGTATGGAGTTTCCTCTGGAGCTCCCATTTGACCCAGTAATCCCACTTCTAGGACTATATTCCAAGAAACTAGAAATACCAATCAGAAAGAATATATGCACCCCTGTGTTCATAGCAACACAGTTTACAATAGCTAAGATTTGGAAACAGCCTAAGTGCCCATCAGTAGATGAGTGGCTTAAAAAACAGTGGTACATCTACACAGTGGAATACTATGCCACTATAAAAAAGAAGAACTCTTACCATTCATAACAGTATGGATAGACATGGAGAGCATTATGCTAAGCAAACTAAGCCAGTCAGACAAAGATAAATATCACATGATCTCACTCTATATGGGATATAATGATCAACGTAAACTGATGAACAAAAATAGATCCAGAGACAAATGGTGGCAGGGGAAGGTTTAGAGATCAACCAACATACACCATACACAAAAACAAACTCAAAATGGCGAAAGGACTTAAATGTATGCTAATATGTATGCATGCATATTAGCATAACCAATGGACACAGACACTGGGGTGGTAGGGTGTTGCCCTCAGGGGTGGGAGTGGTGTGGGATCAATCAGGAAAAAGGAGACATGTAAAACTTTAAACAATAAAAAAAATTAGTAACTTTAATTTGATATCTTATTAAATTGAGTTAATTGATTTGAAATACTGAACAAATAATTTTTGACACCTGATATAGTCTTGTCAAATTGATCCTTATCAACAATAGCTGAATTTCTGAGAATGCAAAAGTATAAAAGGAGTATTAAAACAAAATTTCTATAGATTTTTTTTCTTCCTGGCAGGGTAATGTATTAAAGAACTCCAAACAAAGAAATATTATGAAATGATATGAATCAATTCATTTGTCTAAAAAGAAAAACCCTTGTATTTCACATTTTAAACACCTGTAACATTAGCAGTTTTAATCAAAACTAATGAAAATAAAGCTCTTACCTAGTGTGCTTAAGTTAATACTAAATCATTTTCTAAGGCAGTTGTGATTAAAAATAAAAAAGGAGAAAATTTTTTATTGATTATCATTATAAACTCTTTGAAAACAAATCTTCAATGTGTACAGATTAGAGAACAGAAAGAGTTTTGTTTATTTAAAGACATTATTTTGAAGTTTAAAAAGAAACCCTTTAACAGAAGTGGTCTGAAACCATAAAAACTGGTATTTGTCTGCTTTTAACAAAGAATATGAGTATTTTCTGCAGGTATTCTCCTAATTTCCTAAAATTGGCTTATTTGATGGCAATACACCAGAATTTAATGAAGGAGAATTTTAAAATAAGCTTGCTTTTCTAAAATAGATTTTTGGATTTTAACTTTTCTTGGCTTGAAATAGATAAAGCTACTAGAATATCAACTTGGATGTTTTTCTTTTTCTGTATCTATGTTATCTATCTATTCTTTCTATCTATCTATCTATCTATCTATCTATCTATCTATCTATCTATCTATCTATCTATCTAAAGAGCCTGGGTCTGTAACGTCCAAAACAACCGAAGCCTCGACCAAACACCGGAAGTCAGTCCTTCAGTGACCCAGCACTGACTGTCAAGAGGGCTGTGGATCAGGCCTGGAGAGAAAAGCAGGGTCTGATTCACAGCCTCCATGGCAGCTGTTGATCAGCCCTTGCCTCTCTTTCTCTCCAGGCCTCACTAGCAACCGCGGGGGCTGCTCATCAGCCACGCCTCTCTGATCAGGCCCAGAGATAGGCCCGGAGACGCTGACTGGCATAGAAACTGACCAGTCAGAACCAAATCTGGGTGAACTGCGAGGAGCCAATGGCTGCCTAGGAGGCAGAGCTTTTGACGCTGACTGGCACAGAAACTGACCAATCAGAACCATATCTGGGTGAACTGCGAGGAGACAATGCTACCTAGGAGGCGGAGCTTTTGATCCTGACTGACATAGAAACGGACCAATCAGAACCTAATCTGGGTGAACTGTGAAGGCAAAATCTAAGGGGGTTGAGGAGGGGTTTTAAGGGCAACAGCTATTTGGTGTAAGGTGTAAGAAAGGGTTCAATTTTATAATGATCGTTTTGGCAGTATAGTGCATATGGCTGGCTATCAGTCCACGCCAGGGTGGCTGAGGCAGTGAGGGGCAATCTGGCTGGCAGGGGAGGGCAGTTGGGGGCAAGATCAGGCCGGCAGGGGAGGGCCGTTAGGGGCAATCAGTCAGGCAGAGGCAGTTAGGAGCGATCAGGCCAGCAGGGGAGAGTAGTGAGGGGTGATCAGACAGGCAGGCAGATAGGTGAATGGTTAGGAGCCAGCAGTCCCAGATTGCGAGAGGGATGTCCAACTGCCGGGGATCGGGCCTAAACCGGCAGTGGAACATCCCCCAAGGAGTCCCCGATTGGAGAGGGTGAGTCTGGGCTGAGAGACACCCCCCGCCCCCCCAGACTCACTAGTTTATAATATGCCCCGGGCCACTAGTTTATAATAAAGCTAGAGGTCAAATTTGCCTCTAAGGTATAAAAATATTATGCTAGGGAATGAAAAGGAATTTAAAACTTAATGATAGATTTGCCATTGCCACCTTCTTGAGGGTACTTTCTGCATAAAAGTTTTGTTTGGTTTTAGTATTATATATGACTTATTGTATAAAGATAGCTTTGTAGCCAGTAGATTAAAGGAATTTTTTCTTTCCTGTTGCATAGAAAATCATGTTCATTTGTATGATTGCTACTTATTTGAGATGAGTGAAGAAAGGTTTGGTTTGGGAGTATTACTTCTTCAAGAATATGATGTAGAACCTTATGACTTGTGTAGCTTCAATAACATTGATAATAGGAATGGAAAAAAAACACCTTAGAATTTTAAAGCCAAATGTAACATCTGTGCAATACAATATGGTAGCAATTAAAAGTGGCTTGGGGTCTGAGGAATTGAATGTTTTATTTCATTTTAATTAATATAAGTTAAATTGCCATATGTGGCTGGTAGTTATTATATTGCATAATACAATCTCAAACTATTAAAATTTAACATTGAGTATATTGTTATGAAACTTTGAAAACCTAAGACAAAAATTTGATAGAAACTCCCAAAAGAAAACAAGTCAATTTCACTAATTACAATAGTTACAAATAATTATAACTTTAAGAAAATCTAGCCCAGTAAGAAGCATTGAAAGAAAAAATTATATAATTACTGAGTAAATTATACCTGCAGTCTGCCAACATATTCATTATTAAAGAAACCTCAAATTATTGTACCATTGGAAACAAAAATACATTGGTAAAGAAACCAATTCTGATTTTACAAAACTAACATTAAAATAAAAGGAAACTATTAAAATATGACAGTTTTCTCCCAAAAAGGAAAGCTAATATCCTATACTAATTGATGAAATACGAAAGCTATTTTTGTTGAAGTCAGAAACAACACAAAACTTCCTATCATCAATTACATGATTGTCATTGCGATTAAACTTCATTTTGGCAATTCTAGCCATTGAAGTAAGTAATAAGTAAATGAAATAATTGCTATAAACGTTGGAAAAGAAGAAAATAATTATTTCTGTTTTCAAATTATATAATAGGATGCTCAGAAAATTCGGGGTAGTAGAAAACAACTTGAATTAATTTTGAAATGGTGACACACATATATACACACACACATATGTATATAATGTATATGTGTGTGTGTATATATACAGATATATATATCTTTCATTAGCAGTCAAAAATGGAACTGACAAAACAAATATTCAATATAATGAAAAAACCATAAGCTATATCTAGGAATAAATGTATTAAAGATACAAAGTAAAGATATAAATCCTTTATAAAGAAAACTTGGTTATTATAAGTTGTCCCTTTCCCCCAAAAATTTTTACCTTCAAAACTTTTACTTGAGACCGAGTCTGATTTACATGATGGTCCTCAAACATAGTGTGAACACCCCCACAAAAAAATCAGAATAGCAGGTGTGTTTCATTCAGTAAACAAATATTTATTGAAAACCTGCTGTGTGCTGCTAGGGGATCTATTTTCAGTGCAGCTGTCTCTAAAATAATGTATTGAAAGTATGGGGAGAAAATATCAGAACTTATTAAAGCTTATGTTTTAAAAAAAAAAAATTTAGTGTACTTATCCCAATGGCCTGTAAGGTAGATGTTGTGTGTCATGAACCACACAGAGTGGCCTGAATCAGTTTCACATGTGGTGTCCTAATCCTTAGTTGCTTCTAGCATTTTGCAGTATATTGCAGCTTTTGTCTGCCTAGTTAAAAATTTGCTTAATTATACCAAATCAACACTCCTCAAATGGGTACACATTATAAAAGTATTTTAATCATGTAAGATGATAATAATAACAATAATGCAAATACTGGTAAAGAAGAATAAAGGTGAGCTGACAGATTTTCCTATTCTGATCCCCAAACACATTATAAAGTAAAAATATTGGTTATCTAATAAAAACACAGACTAATCAGATCTGATAAATTGGACAAAAAGCTCAAAGGACTATACAAGCATGAATTATATTCATTATCATTAATGCCAAACCACACCCTATGTGTATATTGTACTTTGAAATATTAATTTAGTATGATAGTATGAAGATATCATAATAGCAAGACATTTTAAAATAGTTTGCTTCAACTTTGCTCAACTAACATTTTTATTTTTAATACTACACACATTAATTTAGATTTATTTGCATATGTAATTAATGTAAACATGTATAAGTATATTGGGGGTGGCAGGTACTCAGTTTTGTAGTTTATTTTTTAACTTGATTAGGAACCCAATGGAAATAATTAGACTAGTATTTTGCCTTTTAAAATAAGAGGGGGTTTTAAAATAATAGGGCAAAAATAGGGAGGAAGCAAGTGTTTCTAAAATTAGAATTTTTAAAAGAAGTAAACCCACATTAAATTTTAGGACAAGAAAATAATACAGCCATGCTGTATGTTTTCATCTGGAGAATGAGAGAAGAAGATACAGATGAGTATGACCAAGTGAAGAATGTTTTTTGACATTAAACAAGTGAATGGTGCTATATGAAAAATACTCAGGAAGGGTAAGGAGGTCAGTGGTATATGGGATGAAAGCCTACATCTAAATGTAAAGCAGGAAACACTGAAGTAAAAAAAATTGGGAGGGAAAAGCGAGAAGAAAATATATATGAGGCTGTCAGTGTGGGACCATCAAATACTGTCTTAACTCAGCTATGGATATCTATGGATTTGAAAGTCAGTATAAGGAAGTGGGGGAAGAAGATATCGCACCAAAGGAAATATTCTATTTCAACTGGAATAGAATGCTAGTTGAAATAGAGAAGAAAAAAAGATGGGTTTGGGTGAGATTATGGGAAGAAAAGTAGAAAGGATTAGGCATGATTAGATGCTAGAATTAGAAAATCTAAAAATGTACTGATAAGGAATCAATGTGATAAAAAAGTTGGATAATTTCATTCTGGTGTTTATTAGAGTAAGCAGAATTTAAAATAACTTACGTTGTAATTTTATCTTTTTTTTACCTCCCTAATTGCATAACACTATAGAGAACTTCTGTTTCTTATGAAAATTTGATTTATATTCAAATGCTACTTGATGTATATTTTTTCAGTGCCAGGTAGTAGAATTAACTGTTTATCTTTTTCTCTTAACCACAGTAGGCATATAATACCATATTTTACATGTAGTAGTTTCTTAACTATTGGCTTAAGGTAATTTAAAAGTACTTTAAGATCATATTTGGCTCATGGCTGAGATGATAGTGTAGAGATGAAGGTATTAGAAGTAAAGAAAGATAACACAGTGCCTCTCCTACCTTGCCTTTTTACATCCTGTTTCCTTGTCTGATAATCTCTAATATTTTGCCCAATATGATTCCTAAGTATAATTTTATCTTTAATGTTCAGTTGACTTACATTTTCTTAAACAGTTCTTTTATAAATACAAAAGTGAACCTTTTTCTTATCTGACAACTAGTCTATTAGAAGTAAAGTTCATCTTTACTTGAAGAATCACCTAAAATCACTAAATAAAAACTTGAATAAGTATAAATTTAATAGGCTAAAAGTTGGTTGTATAATATAGGTAGTTCTTAACTTTTGTTAGACACTTGAAGTCCTGTGTACATGAAGAAATACTGAACCCTGAACTTCTCCCCTAGGGAAGTACTAATCAGGTTATCTGAACCCTGCCCAGCTTTCTCACACAACTTCTCACTGCCAATGGTACAGAAAAAAAGAAGAGATATAGAATTTTTGATAATATTATTTCAACTACATTTTGAGAACCAGGTGTATTTTCTTCTTAGGACATTTAACCATAGTTTATTTTTATTTAGTTGTTTGTCTGTTAATCCTCACCTAAGGATTTTTAAATTTTTTTTTTTTTAGAGAGAGAGGGGCATGGGGGAGAGAGGGAAGTAGGAGGGAGGTGAGAGAGAGAGAGAGAGAGAGAGAGAGAGAGAGAGAGATCGAGAGATCAATTGGTTGCCTCCTGCATGCATCCCAACTGGGGTTGAAATTGAACCTGCAACCCAGTTATATGCCTCTGACCTGGAATCAAACCCACTACCCTTTGGTGCTTGGGCTGCTGTAGACCAATTCCAGCATGTCATAATTTCAAGAGTTTCATCAAAAGGTTTATGAGACTTGGGAACTCAACAGGGTTGAGTCACACATGTAGTCAGTCACCTGTTGGGAATGGCTAAAGGCATTTCCCCAAACCTGAATAGGAAACTGATTGTGGCTGCCAGACAATTAAAGGGCATCTTAATCTACATGTTATTGCCTCCTACTGGCCAAACACCTGAACAGCCATAGGCTATTCCCCAAACTGACAATGCTTCTGTACCCTTTGAAACCTTACCCTTTGAGGTGTATTATCTCCACCTTGCCTTAGGACAAATTGTGTTATGAAAAGCAAGGGTCCTAGGCAAGGAGGTACTCTTCAGTTCCTTTGGCTGAAGGTCCTCTGACTCCCAGTGCCTTTCAAAATTATAGCTCGTCTCCGGACTCTTTATTAGTCTCTGGATTCCTATGTCATCTAGGCACAGCCTTTTCCAGATTCCTTAATGCTTCTTGATGCTGGGACATGAACCCCGGCATTGGGCTGACACTCTAACCACTGAGAAACACTGGCCAGGGCTAACCATAGTTTATAACCAGATTTATTTCAAAACAGGAAATGTATTCCAGTTTTAGAGGACAAACTTTTAAAAGGCAATCTACAAGTTACATAATTTTTTGTGCTTTTCATTCTGACATAATCTTCTTGAAGGGAATATTAAGAATAGTGATTTAATTTTTTTCAGGTGTTATAGGTAGGCATAGTTCTGACCAATAGTTTCAACACAATTGTAAACCAGGAAGATATTTTTAGAACTTGTTTACTTTAAGTCCTTTAGTTTGTCTTGGGACTTTTTAATACCAGTATTATTAATATTACTGGTGCATGAAAATTCAGCCCAGCCTGCCCCCTCTCACAGTCCGGGAGCCCTCAGGAGCGGGAGGCGACCCAGTGAGCAGGGGACACCCCATCACACCTCTGCTGCCGCCACTGCTGGCAGTGCAAGCCTTGGCTGGCCCTGGTTACCTGCGCCTCGGGCTGGTCCTGGGCAGCTGGGCGGCTGAGAGGACTGGGGTACTCTGGAGGCAGGTGCCTAGGCGGGGCTAAGGGGACTGGGCACCACCATCTTGTGGCTGTGGGTGCTGCCATCTTTGAAGGCGGGGCAGTCAATTAGCATATTCCCTCCTTATTGGCTGTGGGCGCTGCCATCTTTGTGATAGCATGAGGGTCAATTAGCATATTTCCTCTTTATTAGATAGGATTTTTAAAAAATCTGTATTGTTGAAAGTATTGTATATGTCCCCTTTTCCCCCCCTATAGCCCCCTCCTCCCCATCCAGCCTGTCCCTGCCCCTACCCCAGGCCCTCACTGCCCCATTGTCTGTGTCCATGGGCCATGCATATATATGCATACAAGGTCCTTGGTTGGCTTTCTCTGACTGGCTTATTTTAATTAGCATAATGCTCCCCATGTCCATCCATGCTGCTGTGAATGGTAAGAGTTCTTTCTTTTTTACAGTAGTATAGTATTCTATTGTGAAGATGTACCACTGGGTTTTAATCCACTCATCTGCTGATGGGCACTTAGGCTGTTTTCAAATCTGAGCTATTGTAAATTGTGCTGCTATTAACATAGGAGTGCATACATTCTTTTTTTATTGGTATTTGGGTTTCTTAGGATAAATTGCTAGAAGTGAGATCACTGGGTCAAATGGCAGTTCCATATTTAATTTTTTGAGGAAACTCCATACTGTTTTCCATAATGGCTGCACCAGTCTGCATTCCCACCAGCAGTGTACTAGGCTTCCCTTTTCTCCACATTCTCACCAGCACTTGTCATTTATTGATTTGTTGATAGTAGCCATTTTGACAGGTGTGAAGTGATACCTCATTGTTATTTTAATTTGCATCTCTCTGAGGATCAGTGACTTTGAGCATTTTTTCATATGTCTCTTGGTCATCTGTAATACCAATATTATTAGTTGGATAGCTTCCAGTTTGAAAGCAGTGGCACAGCTAAAGACTCAGGCAATCAGACAACATTTAAATTGTTATGTATTTCCTACTTTTGCCACTTACTTTTTATTAACCTCTGGACCAGTGAGGAAGAAGAGATCAAAGCAGGGAAATAGGAGCAGCTAGAGAAACTTGTGCTGTGAAGCAGCTCTTGGTTACACTAGGGAAGGAAACTCAAATTGTCGATTGTTTACCACATGCCAAACACTAAGAAGTTTTGACCTGTAGAAGGTGCTTTCCTGTCATCATCATCATCATTACCCTCAAATAACACTAGTATAATCTAGTAAAATTAGAAAGTACAAAAGTTATAATCTTAGGAGTAATTCCTTATTAGTAATGTAAAAAAACCTGAAATTGGCTCTTGAGAAATAGGGACAATTGTAGAAATATTTTAAAAAATTATTTTAGCCAATGAAAACAAATCCAGCCAAAATAAAATTGATTTCTTATAGTTCAAATAAAGTCATTTGTTACCTCTTTACGATAGTGAGTAGTAGTATAGAATATTAGAGCAAACAGTGTCTAAGATACACTTTAGACAGCAGTGCAGTCCAAAATTTAATACAAGTCAAAAATGTAATTTTAAATTTTCTAGTAGTCATATTGAAAAAGAAAGCAGAATCAGGTGAATTAATTTTAATTGTATATTTTATTTAACCCAGTTTTTTTTTTTAAATACATTTTATTGACTTTTACACTGATGTTTTCTCTTTGAATATTGGCAAGTATTTCTTCTGTTTCAAGAAAATCTTGAATTAGATAGAGTTAGCAGTACAGTAAATCTTTGTAAAATTCTTCCATGACTCAGGCAAAGAACATGTGGTCATTAAATTCATTATCTTCTATTTCTTTGAGCAGTTTCATAAACTGGTGTTGATTCATAGCATTTGCACATAATACTGAGTAATTTTTTAAAAAATAAGGAGTATTTTCCAACACAATGGAAGTACTTCTTATATTTTATTTTTGTTGATCCTCATCCAAGGATATTTTTCCATTGATTCTTAGAGTGTGGAAGGGATGGAGAAAGTCAAAGAGAGAGAAACATCAATGTGAGAGGGACATATTGATTGGTTGCCTCCTGCGTGCGGGGGACTGAACCCACAACCAAGATATGTGCCCTTGACTGAAATTGAACCCAGAACCCTTCAGTCCACAGACCGATGCTCTATCCACTAGCCAAACCGATGAGGGCAATTCTGAGCAGTTTTAATAACTGTATCAATGATAGTCTATTTCTTTTTTTTTAAATATATTTTATTCATTTTTTACAGAGAGGAAGGGAGAGGGAGAAAGAATTAGAAACATCAATGAGAGAGAAATATCGATTAGCTGCCTCCTGCACACTCCCTACTGAGGATGTGCCTGCAACCAAGCTACATGCCCTTGACCGGAATCGATCCTGGACCCTTCAGTCCACAGGCTGACGCTCTATCCACTGAGCCAAACCGGTCAGGGCCAATGATAGTCTATTTCAAAGCACAAATATTTTCATTATGTTACACAGTAGAACAAATAAGGGAAGTTATTCTAGCAAATCCAGATTTTGATCTCACATATCTGGCCCATTTCTGTCTTGATAGGAAACTTTTTCCTCTCTAGCCCAAAGTAACAGATATAAGAGATTAAAATATGTCTACAACATGAGATCAATTATTTATAAGGTTGCAAATGGATGAAGACAATTCGTCATAGATTTGGAAGTCATTTGAGTCAAAACAAACCCAAAGTAATAATTGGCCAGTATCTCTTGTCTTGTAAAACTCATCTAAAGCTAAAAGTAAAAGTGCTTACAATTTTTCAGATGTTGAAATGATCAATCTTTAGATTGTTAGGTCTTTTATTCACTGACAGTTTCTTGGTGGGTCAATTGAAGATCTTTCACGTTTTATCTTTTCATTTTTAAACGTAATTCCCTTGCCTGAAACGATAATTTAATGTTTTTCTTTCTTCTGTCACAGAAGAATTCAAGCCATTTTGTAGCTGGCCAAAATTACGAACTCAAATCCTTTAATAAGCATTTAAAAATGTTGTGTATTTCATTCTGATTTCATTGATTGTGACTGGTTTCATTGATTTTTTTTTTTTTGTCTGTTGAGAGACAGCTTCTTATTAAATTAGTATGCACTTGCTGAAAATGACTCTTACTATTTGATCTTAAAACTAGGGGCCCAGTGCATGAATTCATGTACCTTGAAAAGAACTGTGGGCCGTGAGGTGGGCACAGGGACAGGTCTTGGACCATTCTCCACACCCCTGCTCTGCCTCTCCCACCACAGCCCCCAGTCTCCTCTGCCGGCAGCCCCGCTCCCGCCTCTGCCACTCGCACCTGCTGATGGTGCAGAGCGATTGGGGCTGGCACCAGCAGCGGTATGAGCGGGGCCATCACCAGGGCCAGCGCTGGCAGCAAGTGTGAGCAGTGGCTGCCAGCCCCTATCACCCTCAGGAGCAGGGGGAGTTGAAGAAGTCTTGAGGGGTGATCGGGGCGGCATCCACCACTTGCACCTGCTGATGGCACAAAGCGATCAGGGCCGGTGCCAGGCGCAGGCAGTGGGTGCGAGCAGCAGCTCTGGCCCCGGCAGTGGGTGCAAGTGGGGCTGGTGCTAGGAGCAGGTGCGAGTGCCCGGCAGGACCACAGTGTGCAGGAGTAAAGAATTTTCAGTAACCACCAGAGACTCGCCCCGATGATAGCAACCAGCGCCCTGCTTTGGTCTGGTGCCCCCGCTTACCTGCTCCACCGTCCCGCCGCAGCCAACACCTGCCATGTTTTGTGCTCTGCCGCCAACACCTGCCATGTTCTGTGCGCGCCCCCTGGTGGTCAGCACAAGTCATAGCGAGTGGTGTGGTTGTTCCGTTGCTTGGCCTATTTGCATATTGGGGTTTTATATATATAGTAGAGGCCCGGTGCACAAAAATTTGTGCACTGGGGGGTGGGGGCGGCGGTCCCTTAGCACGGCCTGTGCCCACTCACAGTCTGGGACCCCTCAGACTGGGGGATGGCCACCTGCTGGCTTAGGCCTGCTCCCTGGGGGATTGGGCCTAAGCTGGCAAACAAACATCCCTCTGGCAGCCGGACAGCCCTAGGGGGATGTCCACTTGCCAGCGGGGAGCAGACCTAAGCTGCAGTCAGACATCCTTAGCGCTGCTGAGGAGGCAGGAGAGGCTCCCACCACCACCGCTGTACTGGCAGCCATCAGCCTGGCTTGTGGCTGAGCAGAGCTCCCCCATGTGGGAGCCCACTGACCACCAGAGGGCAGCTCCTGCATTGAGCATCTGCCACCTGGTGGTCAGTGTGTGTCATAGTAACCAGTCATTCCTAGTTTTCTACTGTTAGGGTCAGTTTGCATATTACTCTTTTACTATATAGGATAGAGGCCTGGTGCATGGGTGGGGGCCGGCTGGTTTGCCCTGAAGGATGTCCTGGATCAGGGTTGGGGTCCCGCTTGGGTGCCTGGCCAGCCTGGGTGAGGTGCTGATGGCTGTTTGCAGGCTGGCCACACCCCCTTCAGGGTAGGGGTCCCCACTGGGGTGCCTGGCCAGTCTGGGTGAGGGGTTGAGGGCCGTTTTCAGGCTGGCCGGCAACTTAACTCCTAGGCTCTCCTTTTTTTCTTTTTATTCTGGGATTTATTTACCTTCTATAATTGAAACTTTGTTGCTGTCACTGGAGCTGAGAGCTGGCCTGCTAGCAGGTATCGGGTTTGTTTAGCGTCTGTAATTGAAAGTTTGTTGCTTTTGGAGCTCAGAGCCGGGCCGCGGCAGGCGGGGAACCTTGGCTTCCTCCATCACTGGAGCAAGCAAGCCTCCTGCTTGCTTGAGCTGCGTGGCTGCTGGCCGCCATCTTAGTTGGCAGTTAATTTGCATATTGCCCTAATTAGCCAATGGGAAGCATAGCGAAGGTATGGTCAATTACCCGTTTGTCTTTTATTAGATAGGATAGATTAGTTTTACACAACTGATTTATTTTACTCTGCTGTAGCAAATCATAATTGCCATTCTTTGTAAAATTTGTGACATACCTTCTCCTTTTAATTCTGCCTAATTAGTGTGCTTTCATTTGAAAGTTAAAATTTTTTTTAAAAAAATATATTTTATTGATTTTTTACAGAGAGGAAGGGAGAGGGATAGAGAGCCAGAAACATCAATGAGAGAGAAACATTGATCAGCCGCCTCCTGCACGCCCCCCACTGGGGATGTGCCGGCAACCAAGGTACATGCCCTTGACCGGAATCCAACCCGGGACCCTTGAGTCCAGAAGCCGATGCTCTATCCACTGAGCCAAACCGGTTCTGGCGAAAGTTAAAATTTTTTCATTCTCACTAGTAGGCTAGAAAAATAATGTTAAAGTTAAAAATATATTTCAATTTTACTACCATTTGTGATTTACATAAATATCACTGTAACTCATGCTGTCTTCATAAAATATTCAAATAAAGACATTACAGTGCTGCATTTTTGCAAAGAAAAATAACTTCAACTGAATCATTCTGTTGACACAAACTACATTGGTGCTCTGCTTATGTATACTATACTAGAAATGACATGCCCCCATCATGGGTGCTGCAATACATCTGTGTGATATAATAAAAGTGAAATATAGTTTAACCAAGACCATAAAATTGTCGTTAATTAAAAAATATTTTATACTGCTTCAGCTCTTAAGTAAAATTTTATATTAATTACAACTTTGAAAAATTAAAAGTCAGCCCTGGCCAATTTGGTTCACTTGGTTGGGCATAGTCCTATGCACCAAAAGGTTGATGGTTCCATCCCCCGTAGGGGGCATATAAGAGGCAGCCATTTGATGTTTCACTATCACATCAATGTTTCTCTTCCTCTCCCTTCCTCTCTCTCTAAAAATCAACTTAAAAATCCTTAAAAAGCCCTAACTGGTTTGGCATAGAGCGTCTTCCTGCGGACTGAAAGGTCCCAGGTTCGATTCCGGTCAAGGGCATGTACCTTGGTTGAGGGCACATCCCCAGTAGGGGGTGTGCAGGAGGCAGCTGATCAATGTTTCTTTCTCATCAATGTTTCTAACTATCTCTCTCCATTCCTCTCTGTAAAAAATCAATAAAATATATATTAAAAAAATCCTTAAAAAAATAAAATTCAGTTCCTCAGTTGCATGAGACATATTAGCACAGCTCTAGAATCTATCGCAACTTATTCATTTTAATGATAAAAGTTCAGAGGGATGAAACAACTAGACCCAATTAAACAAGATTAGTTGGAAAAGACAAGGCCCAAAATAAGTATATTTTAATATATGAAAATGTTACTTTAACAAATGTTAAGTAATTTTATATCCCGGCTGAATGCATGAATTAAATAATTACTTTAATAAGAAAAAAATCTGTTATTTAATTTGAAACAGTTTGTTTCTTTACACAAAGCAACCACTGTTGCTTTGTGTAAATAAAGCAATAGGTTACACTATTTATGGAGGTTAAGAGGTTTACTTTTCAATTAGAGAGTAGAATATCCTGTCAATACATGAAAGGTGATGTAAATTTCCTTTTAGACTTCATTTCCCAGATGAACACTAGCATTTGGAGTATTTTTGTTTTGAATAGAGTACTGTTTTTTCTGAAATACATGCATAAATATATGCAAACATAAAATGAAAATATAAGGAGGAATTAGAGTAACAGTGCAATTTCCTTCTTCAGTGAATGCTGACTGTTCATGGAAGAACCAAGTGCCTTAAGCCCAGATTTAGACAGTAGACTTGACCCTCTTAACATCTTTGCTGAGAGGAACAAAGAATTAAAACTTTTCTCTTACTTAAATTTTTTACATATTTATCATAAAACTGATAATTACTCTCCTGCCATTACTGGTATTTGACCAAAGAGAAACAATCTAGGATGTAAAAGGTGGCTTTTGTTATTTATGGAAATGTTAGGGTTTGACTCTGGGAACTTGGACAGTAGATTAGAGATACTTGATTGACAGCATAGGTAACGTTAATGGGAGGAGGGGGGTGTAAATTATTACATATATAATATTTTAAAGTTTTCAGAAGTATTCATTTAAAATTTTATTCATGAGAATAAAAAACACAAACCATGCTTTTGTATAAAATTTTATTTTTAGTTACTTTGCCCCATTCTCTCTTCATTTTTTAAAATAGATTTGCTGTTTCAGATATGTAAGAAATGGTTTTTGGATTCTGCTAGAGATGACCTAATTTTTGTTAATTCCTATGCATTCAATGGCAGTGTTATTGTCATTATTCCTCAGTAGTTAGGATTAGTGCTTTTATACAAAGCTGATATTCAAAAGAATATATTGGTACTAACTCATAAATTGTTTTTGTTAAAATTGGTCTTATCTCGGGAAAAAATTGAATGCTAATGTACAAGTTAAAGTTTATTTATGTGTATTCCTTTTGTTATTTGGTTATTGACGTTCTGAAGCATGTGAACACACACACAAAGAGAATCATTTTTAAAGAAAACCTTAAATATCTTTCTTCAAAGCAGTTATCAGTTTTCCAAAAGAGGTGGCCACTGTTTTATACTTTTGTTTTCTAGCATCTCAGAATGAAAAGATTCATTCTTCTCAACCATCTTAATACAATTTTTTTAATTAAATTATGTTTAAAACATATAGCTTTATTTTTAGTGTTTTTATTCAACTATCCCTACAGGTTAGTTACCTTTTCCCTACTTTTCATTTAAATCTCTCCCTACCCCCAATTTCTCCATTAATTTGAGTTGGGAAGTATCATTTTAAAGCTTTATAAATAGAATTGTTGCTTTTTATTTCATTTTTCACATATTATGCACCCTAAAAAGAATATAATACAAGTAGCAGTTTATTTCATTTTTGAAGGGGGAATCGAGCTTTTGAATAAAAATGTGAAATAAACTAGTGTTCATTGCCTACGTGGCTTTTTAAAAAGGCTCATAAAAAACATTCCACTGTGGATTCCAAGTCCTCTTTAAACTTGCCACCAACAGAACTGCCTGCAGAGCCATGTGATCATCTTGGCAGCAGCCAGACCTTTTAGTGATTTCATTACTGTGGTTTCCTCAAGCTCTTTACACACATTGATGAATATTTTTCTTGCAGTTATCGCTGTGATGATTTTGTGGTTAATGACACCAAGCTGGGACTGGTACAGAAAGTCAGAGAACACTTGCAGAACTTGGAAAAGTAAGTAAATAAGCAGTGGGGGAAAAAAGGATTGATTGGGGTCGAGAGGTCTTTCCGAATTTTTGAGTGGGGTTTTTGTTTATGAGTTCCATAACTTCATCATGCTTTTAGTGTAATTGAAATGTTAATAAAATAAGCTTTGGGTTTGGCTATCTTAAACTGTGTCCATAGTTAATGGTCATATCTCAGCATTTATTTCATTTAATATTTGTCATAAATATATCCAAGGGTCCCAGGGCCTGTTTTTCAGTTATAACCCACCGACTTGTAGGCTACACGGTTTATTTGCAAGGGGAATTTTGGGGGTGCAAGGAAAGGTCAGAAGACAATATGAAATCTTTATACAGTTACCTTTGATATTAGAAAATCCTTATCAAATGTATTATGGGGTCTTCTTAGAAGCACTAAAGTTTATGTGTTCTTTTTAAGGGAAATTAGGTTTAATTATATTGTCTACTTTGAATCTTTGTGATAGCATAAGATCCTAATTTCTTTTTTTCCTTTTTGTTTTTCCTTTTTGTTTCCACTGAAAAGTACAAGAAGCTGTAAAATGTTTTATTATGTCACCATAAAAAAATTAAAGTACTTATATGAATAGAATTTTCTTGCTGTTGCCAAATAGGCCATTCAGATAAAACTCACTGGGCCCAAAATTCAAGCAGTTAAATAAAAATCCAAATAGCAGTGCCTTTGAAGTTGCAATGGATAGAAGCATAGTCCTGGAATGACTGCTGACTCAACTGTAATCTGTGTAAATCATCCTGAGTCATTAGGTGTCATCAAATTTATTGTCACAGTTGATATATATAAAAGGTATTATGAGAATACTAGAGGCCTGGTGCATGAAATTCTTGTACTCGGGGGGAGGGGGGTGTCCCTCAGCCCTGCCTGCACCATCTTGCAGTCCAGGAGCCCTTGGGGAATGACTGACTGCCAGCTTAGGCCCGCTCTCTGCAGCAGTTGGACATCCTTAGCACTGCTGCAGAGGTGGGAGAGACTCCCACCATCGCTGCTGCGCTTGCCAGCCATGAGCCCGGCTTGTGGCTGAGCAGAGCTCCCCCTGTGGGAGCGCACTGACCACCACGGGGCAGCTCCTGTGTTGGGCGTCTGCCCCCCTGTGGGAGCGCACTGACCACCAGGGGGCAGCTCCTGTGTTGGGCGTCTGCCCCCTGGTGGTCAGTGTGCATCATAATGACTGGTTGTTCCGCCATTGGGCCGAAACCGGCTCTCTGACATTCCTCGAGGTGTCCAAGATTGCAAGAGGGTGCAGGCCAGGCTGAGGGACCCCACTGTGGATGATTGGGCCCGGGGAGGAATGCAGGAGGTTGGCCAGCCAGGGGAGGGACCATGGGAGAGCTCCAGGGTGTGTCTGGCCCATCTCACTCAGTCCTGATCAGCTAGACCCCAGCAGCAAGCTAACCTCCTGGTCGGAGCGTCTGCCCCCTGGTGGTCAGTGCATGTCATAGCAAGAGGTTGAGCAGCCTTAGCATATCATTAGGATATTACGCTTTGATTAGTTGAATGGCCGACCAGACACTTAGCATATTAGGTTTTTATTATATAGGATGCCAAAAGCAAACTTAAATGTAAAGCTAATAGAGTATTTTAAAACTGTATACTGAGAGGAAATAACTAAGTTCTTCAAGTGAAACACTATATAGCTTTGGTTAACCAAAATCTGTATGCATCTCTTTGACTAAATAGATTATAAAGCTGATAAGGGCAGGATTTATTTCTTTAAAATCTAAAGCATTTTGGGTTTAAGTACTTTTTGGCTTGTCATCTTTTTTTGGCTTTTTTCTTTTTCAAAGCACTTCTTCCCTTAATTGGAACAAAGCAGTCAGACCCCTATCTAGGATTAGACAAACAGATCCAAAATATTTAATTTTGTCTGAAATAGTCACAATTAACTGTGAAGTAGGAGATTCCTGTGGTAATTGAAGCAATATCACTTTTTGGTGTGGTGAAGTCATTGTAAAGATCTTACTATGTTGGTGCTTTGTTATAGAAGTGGGTAGCTAGCAGAATATTTTTTCTCTAAGGCTACCATCTAATCCATAATAAATTAATCAGAACTAAGTCAAAGGGAAAAGAGGAGAACACTCAGTAACCTGCATGTATTTATGCAGTTATCAATCTTTTATTTCCATGACCATTTCATCATGTAAAAGATGTTACAGACCACCTTGTCTACACTTCTACTTGGCCCACTGAAACATCTACCTTGTAATCAGTGTTTTTCCTGTGTTGAAAAACATTACCTACGTTCATTTTTATGTTTTCAAACATAGGCTTTAGTTTATAATGGAAGCCTCAATTTAAAAAATATAATTACATTTATATTTTACTTAACTTGAGACTTTTCTGCATATTCTCTAGAGCAGCACTATGCACTAGAACTTTCTGTAATGTGCAGTGTCCAGTATGATAGCCACTGGTCACATGTGGCTATTGAGCACCAGAAAAGTGGCTAGTGTGACTAAAGAACTGAATTTTAAATATTACTTAATTTTAATTTATTTAAATATATGTTGCCACATGTAGCAAGTGGCTACCATAGTAGACAGTGTGGATCTAGAGGATTTTGCTATTTTGAGACTTACTGATGGTAAATTTTAATAACTTCTGTTTTTAAAAACTAAATGTTTTATGTAGGTTAAAAATAAAGTTAACTTTAGGCATTGTCACTAAGTAGTATATGTGCTATGCTTGTGATTCAACTTCTTTACTTACAGAATTTTTGAAGGAATAACTTAACATAGTAGTCTATGGAACTGGTCTGTTCTTGCCTTACAGCCACCAATACACTGAGAGGGACATGCCGTTCTGACGATACGTTTCCTATGAGTGTGTTTAGATTTGAAGCAACTATTACTAGATCTGGAAAGAGAAATAATTTTGTATTTCCTATGGATAAGTTTAGTATTTTTAGGAGAGGGGAAAGAATTGGCAGACTTGAAAGTCTGTGTTGTTTAATGATAATTTTACCTCCTGATACATAATAATTTTAAAGTGACCCTTTGAAGATAGGACTTACTCTCTGATAAATTTAAGCAAAATATATCTTTTTAAAAAATATGTTTTTATTGATTTTTAGAGAGAGAGGAAGGAAAAGGAATACAGAGATAAAAACATCAGTGAGACATCAATCAGCTGCCTCCTACACACCCCCCTACTGGGGATTGAGCCTGCAACCCAGACATGTGCCCTGACTGGGAATCAAATTGGCAACCTCTTGGTTCATGTATCAATGTTTAACCACTGAGTCACATGGGCTGAGATAAAGTATTTCTTTCATCAAGAGAAATTTAAACAATTTTAATTCAGAATTTCTGTGCTAATTAGTATTTGTTTTAGAATATCCTTTCTAGCATAGCTGGATCAAGTCAATTTGTATATGTCTATACTTTTTTATCATTTCACAAACTCAGATTATGTCATAGCCTAATATGACAAATGAATAAAACATGATTGATTCCTTTATCAAAATTATAAAAGAAGTAGCACAGTATTTGAGACTTATGATAACTCTTAAAATAATCTTGTCAGACCAGGGTTTTCTTTTTGTTATGAGGAATGACTGTTCTCATTTTTTGAAGCTTCACCTAGGCAGTTAGAGTGGTGGTGGCAAGGGATTGTCTCACAGGCTTTATCTACCTGGCCAGCTTTTCTTGGAAGCACCTGGTGGTGGCTTCTTCTGGCTCATCTTGCTGAAGGAGCGTAGGGCTTTTCCAGGGAGTGGAGCTCCTCAGTTACTTCAGTACTTTGTGGGCCACAGTGGACCTAATAGGTCATTTCCTCGCCTGACTAAGCAGCAAGGGAAGCTCCCTAGACACTAAGAACAGCCAAGTTTATTCTCTAAAACCTTCTGTGAAGTCTGTGTACATTAATGTCTTTTTGATTGTTTGTTTGTTTGTGTTTCAATAGCTCAGCTTTCACAGCTGACAGGCATAGGAAAAGAAAACTTTTGGAAAACTCATCACTAAACAGCAAGTTACTAAAAGTAAATGTAAGTAATTAAAATTTATTCAAATATAAGAATTGGTTGAGATATAGTCTGCTTTATTACATTAATGTTGGTCCTTATACACTTTTATAAGTATACTAGAGGCCCGGTGCACAAAATTCGTGCATGGGGTGGGGGTCCCCTCAGCCCAGCCTGTACCCTCTCCAAACCTGGACTGCTGGCTCCTAATTGCTCACCTGCCTGCCTGCCTGGTCGCCCCTAACTGCCCCCCGCCCCCACCGGCCTAGTTGCCCCTCACTGCCCCTCCCTCCGCCAACCTAATCGC
>NW_006295825.1:3265283-3273115 GCF_000327345.1 Myotis davidii | reverse complement strand
TCACCCCACGCAGCCTGCTGTTCAGTCATTTGGTCATCCCTCACTAACCCCCCTGCTGGCCTAGTCGTAGGCAGCCATCTTGTGAGGGTGTGAGGGTTAATTTGCATATTACCTCTTTATTATATAGGATGCCTTGGATTTGGAATATTTTATGTTTGCCACTTGTACGAATGATTCTTAATGTGGCTAAATAGCCCAATGAGTCCATCTGTCAGTGCCTTTCTTTTGTCAGGATTGCCACTGTACTCCTCTGCCTTAGCAAGAATTTGTGTGTGTTTTTTAAAATTATTTAATTTTATTGACTGTACTGGGGTGACATTGGTTAATAAAATTATATAGGTTTCAGGGGTACAATTTTATAATACATCTTCTGTATATTGTATTGTGTGTTCACCACACCAATGTGTTTGTTCTTAATGCCTACACATGTACCTTATTACTATAAGATGCAAAGATCCTTGCTTTCTGTTAAAGGTCCCTAGTATAAAATCTATGGGTCTGAAGTATTGGTATTTTATTTCTTAGGACTTTATTAATACAAATTCACCATAAGAGAATATGCTTCCTCATTCTGGTAACCATCTGTTACCAGATTATGAGCCATTAATGGATTAGCAAAATTTTAAAATCATGAAATATTTATTTATTTTGAAACAATTTTTATTGATTTAGAGAGAGAAGGGAGAGATAGAGAAAGAAACATAGATGTGAGAGAGAAACACCTATTGGTTGCCTCCCACACGTGCCCTGACCAGGATTGAACCCACCACCTTTTGGTATGCTGGACGACGCTCCAACCAACTGAAACACAGCAGCCAGGGCAAAATCAGAAAATATTTTAATAATTTTACCCTGCATCTACCTCTCTGCTCTCGTGCTAGCTATGTATAGACACACTCTTAACCAAAGTGTTAATGATTTTGTGGAAGAAAGAGCTAAAATGCTCTCTGGCCAACTGAATTATGGTCAGAGATGCTTTGATTTGGATGGGTAGATTCACTTTCAATGTTCAGGTGTAGTATTCAGATGTCATGATGAACTTATAGAGCTAATTAGAAAACCAAGCCTTAGTTTAAGGGAATTTCAGGTAGTTTTTTAAGATTAATACTCTATTGCTAGAAAAACATATATTGGTCATTTATGCATGGCTTAGAGTTAAAAGTTTGGTGACAGAAATACTTGGAGTGTATACATTTATATTTTTTGTAACGTGTAGTAGTTTTAATAGAATCCTGTAACGACATTAAGTCTTAATTTTTACTTCTTTTAAGGATCTTCCTGGTTTTTGCATTGTGTACTACACGGTACTTATTAATGCTGCTTTCCTCATAAGCGTCCACAAGATACTCCCATTTAGAACAGCCCCAGGATTAGAAACAACCATCTAAACATATGTAGACACTTATACAGAGAATATAAAAAGAGTTTGAAATATTAATTGGACAGAAAAGGACCAATTCTAGATTGGCTTGAAGTTGGAGTTTCAAATATAGGCCTTTGCTTTGCTTTGATGTTTGAAAAAGTCGGCCTTCTCTTGGCATTGCTGATGGCCTCTTCTTGTCCCATTTTACAGGGAAGCACCACTGCCATTTGTGCCACAGGCCTTCGCAATTTGGGGAACACGTGTTTTATGAATGCCATCCTTCAGTCACTCAGGTAATATGACAGCGCTTAAGTATCTGCTGTTTCTAGTGGAGTAGTTAAGAGCAAAGGCTGTGGGTTCAGATCCTCTCTGCCATCGACTCTAGTCATATGGCTTGGGGCAAGTTACCTCAGTTCCTTAGATTTCTCATCAGTAAAATTGGGGATAATAATTCTACCTCACAGGTAATTGCATAGTATATAATGTAATTTATATAAAGTGCTTATTAGAAAAGTGCCTTGCATTAAGTAACTGCTGGCGGTTATTATTTATTTTCTGTTGCTTCTTGAATAGGCTAGAGCAGAGACCAGCAAATTTCTTCTGTAAAAGGCCAATATAAATAAATATTTTTTAATCTTTGCCTGCCACATACAGTCTCTCACATATTCTTTTCCCCTCAATCGTGCCCTTCCCCCCATTTTTAAACATCTGTTTTAAAATGTAAAAGCTCACTGACCCAGGGCCAGATATGGTGTGTGGGCTGTAGTTTGCAGACTCCTGGGCTACAAGGAACCTTGTTCAGAAAACTTATTTGAATCATTTGTTGAGCCTTAAGTGTAGTCATAAGATTGGATGTTTAGAAGATCTTCAGACTTTAAGATAAGCAGTAAAAATAAAATGGTCAAGAAGGCTGCCCTAAGTTGTATAGAATAAATTATTTTGAAAGTTGTGTACTTTTAGATTTTAATGAGCCATCAAAAGTCAGAATAAATTATCTTCCCAAGACCACCTTGGGAATAAGGCAGAAGCCATATTTTATTTCTTCTTAAAGGTACTGTTAGCTTATCCAGTTTGCCCAAAGAAGAAATTTTAGTCACTACTGAATTCTCCTTGTTACTCTTTATAGTGTCTCTAAACAGTATGTTTGGTTTTATGGATTGTTTTTATTTGAGAGAATTGTTGACCACCTACAAACACCCTGAGAAGAAAGAAATGGTGACCACCATTTCTAAAGATGTGTGGGGAGGGGAGATTGAGGATTTTTTTGAACAGAGATTTTGTTTTAAGATCTTTGTTCATTTCTGCAGTCATCTATTTATACTTAGTATAAATGTGGGAACTTAATGAAGATACCCAGTGCAAGAGAATACATTGAGTACAATTTAAATGAAAAATTGAGATTGTGTTTTCACAAAAACCATATGTAGGTTTCATAGAACTTTCTTTACAGTAAATTAAAAAAAATAATTTTCTTCCCTTCCTTTTTAAATAGTAACATTGAACAGTTTTGCTGTTATTTCAAAGAACTGCCCGCTGTGGAGTTAAGGAATGGGAAGACGGCAGGAAGGCGAACATACCACACCAGGAGCCAAGGGGATAACAATGTGTGAGTTCTAAGACTATATCCTTTCTGGCTTTGATACAAAACAAAAGACTCTTACTGGTGATTTCCATTGCATATGTGAGTTCAGAGGCACATACATTTTTAAAAAACTCTTCTAAAAATTCTGTTTAAGTATCTAGCAGGTAATCTTAATAATTGTTGAAATTCTTTTAAATGTATTTACCTAAAAGCCAGCATAAATTTAGCACTCTGCTTACTGAGTCTTTGTGAATTTGGACATTCTAAAACTGACATCTATATATGAAATACAGTTTTAGGTGTAGACCAGCATGAATATCACTAGTCTTTGTGAATTGACTTGTCTGATATTGTTAGGAAAACCTGTCTTGGATAGTAAAATTAAATTGTAGTCATCAAATTAATTACAGGGACAATACAGTTAATTTTTCATTGACATGAAGAGGGGAAGAATTGATAAGTGATTATTGAGAACCAATATCTATTCAGTGCAGCCACACACTATTTGGGGTTTAGAAGATCTATCATATTATCATGATTGTAAGGGGCACATTTTTTACATATCTTACCATTACTGTAACAGGTCTATGGTTTATAATCTGGTGTGTGTGTTTTTTATTCTTACCCAAGGATATTTTTTCCATTGATTTTTAGAGAGAGTAGAAGGGAAAGGGAGAGACAGAGAGAAACACTGATGTGAGAGAGATACATCAATTGGTTACTTCCTGCGTGCCCCCAACTAGGGCTGGGAGCCTGCAGCCAAGGTATATGCCCTTGACTAGAATCGAACCTGGGACCCTTCAGTACGGAGGCTGATTATCTATCCACTGAGCCAAACCGGCTAGGGCAGTGGTCAGCAAACTGCAGCTCACGAGCCTCACGCGGCTCTTTGGCCCCTTGAGTGTGGCTCTTCCGCAAAATACTGACTTCTGCGCATGGGCCACGAAGTTCCAATCACACTGTACATGCGCGCCCGCACATGGTATTTTGTGGAAGAGCCATGTGACTGGTGAGCCACAGTTTGCTGACCACTGGGCTAGGGCATCTGTGTATGCTTTTAATGTAATGTTTTCCCTGCCTGCCCATCCCATACCCACACCCCCATCCCACACATTCCAAAAAGCTGTCTTATAATCTGGTACTGTTCTGCCTAGGTGGCTGGGGGAGAATAGGATAGAACATGTTAGACGAGTATACCAATATGGTTAGAGCCAAAATATGGGGCAACTTTAAAGCCAGGCATTGAAGAGGGATGGAATGACATCACTGGAAGTGGTGTTTTAAGAGTTTTCTTTGCCTGGCTGGCATGGCTTAGTGATTGAGCATTGACCTATGAACCAGGAGGTCACAGTTCAGTTCACGGTCAGGGTACATGCCTGGGTTGTGGGCATGATCCCCAGTAGGGGGTGTGCAGAAGACAGCCAATCAATGATGTTGTGGGCTCAATCCCCCATGTGGGGCATGCAGGAGGCAATGAATCAATGATTCTCTCTAATCATTGATGTTTCTCTCTCTCTCTTCCTCTCTGAAATCAGTAAACATACATTAAAAAAAAGAGTTCACTTTGATAATAGCATATAGGATGAACTGGAAAATGCCTGCATTCAGGGAGGATTTACACTCTATAGTAACTAGAGGCCCGGTGCACGAACTCGTGCACAGGTGGGGTCCAGCCGGCCTACCCTGATAGGGGTGGGGCCAGCCAGGTGGAGGGGCTGTGGGCTGTTGGCCAGCTGGCCCCGCCCCCTGGTTGAACTCCCGGTCAAGGGAACAATTTGCATATTAGCCTTTTATTACATAGGATTGGGTTGGAGGGGATAGCAGTGAAATGTAGAGGAAAAGTTGCATGTGCACAAAACTTAAGGGAAAAGTGAGTAGTACTTGATGCATTAATATCATTCAGGGTTTAGTTACAAACTGTAGAAATTGCTTCTGGCCATGTTAAGCAGAAAAGGAACTTATTGGAGGTCTAATTGGTGTGCTCACCATTACTGGATGGATAGAAAATCAGGTATGAAGTCTAGGCATCTAGAACCAAAGCCACAATCACCCCCACAGAACTTCCCCATGAAAACATCACTGCTTTTGCTGTCCAGTGCAACTCGAGCTCCCACTGCTGGCACTGCTGGATCTTGGTGCTTGGTGAACTCCAGATGATGATTTTTGCCACCAAAAAGGATTTGGTACTGTCCCAGCTTCTTTGCATCATTAACACCTGCTTCAGATAGGCATAGCCCAGGCCCTGTATCTGATTCCTACAGTGGAGGTGGAGGGATAGGCTGGGAAAGCAAGTATCTGGACTTTCCAGCTTCCATAGTGGCAGACAGGCTCTGACTCTCACCAAGACTCAGGTGGAGATTTCCTCAAACAAGTCCAGGCACTAAGTAAAAAATATGCTTTGTATTCCAGGGACCTACAGGATATCAGATTGAGAAAGAAGATACTGAGATTCCCTGAGTTATCAATTAGCTATTCATGAGTATGGTAGTTGTATTGACAGATAGAGCCATTGAAGTTGAGGAGGTGTATCAACTCTGCTACATGCATAGATAACCAAAATTAACCATGACTTAAACTTCCACAGTTTATTTTCTCATGCAAAAGTTAGACATTTCTAGTTTTTAGGCTCCTTCTTGCTCTCTCTGCCGTCAGCCCTGGGATGGGGCTCTCAGCCACAAAGTCCAAGACGGTGCTGGAGTGCTACCAGTTCATCCTCATTTCAGCTAGAAGGAGGCAGGAACGGTTAATAAGGACTATTTCTCTTTAAGGAAATTTCTCAGAATTAAAACACACTCAAAGTTTTTTATTCCAGGAATTTATGTGCCAAAGGGAAAAAAGGAAGTTTTACTCCTACGGAGAAGATGAGAATGGATATTGGGGGACAATAGAGAGAGCACAGAGAGAAGGTTCAGTGCACGTTGGGTTTGAAGTGTCAAGAGGACATTCAGTGGAAAATTCCTGTTGGAAGCTGGAGAAACCTGAATAAAAGTGGTCATGAGAAAATGTGGCTTTTAGATTTGGATTTTTGAGAGTCATTGGTATGGAGCCAAACGTTGAAGCTTTGTGGTCAGATGGACTCTCTGAGGCAGAGATGAGCAGATGTCACACTGAGGTCTGAGAAGTGCTCCTAGTGAGGGGCAAGAAGGAGAAATGAAGATTTTAAGTTTTAAAAATGTATATTCTTAAATAATTAGGTTTGTAACTTTCTCATTGCTTTATTGTACAAGTATGACAGTATTTTGGCATAGACTTCACCATATGGTTACAAAACTGGTTTTGTCAGTAATTACTGCTATTTACATGGTTTTTTGAAATGCTTTTACTTAACTGTCAGACTTAGCTTAGAAGAGACCAGGCCTTCTTTATGTTTTTATTTTTTAATTTATTATGAACTTTAGACAGTTGGACATTATGCATTGAAATAATAGCCTCTCATTAATGCGCAGGGTCTTGTCCCTTCCTCTTTTGCAGGTCTTTGGTGGAAGAGTTTAGAAAGACACTCTGTGCTTTATGGCAAGGTAGCCAAACTGCATTTAGCCCAGAGTCCTTATTTTATGTTGTTTGGAAGATTATGCCAAATTTTAGGTAAGTATTATCTAACAAAAGGTACTTAAAACATTAATATTAGTCTTTATACTGTTCCTGAAACAATTTCCAATGAAGTGGTGGTATTCTAAATAGTAAAGACTGGTTTTGCTCTTTTTTTTTAAAGGAGGAGAACAGAAGTTGGATATATCTGACTAGACAAATGTTTTGTTTAAATAATAGATATTTGAATGTCTTTAACGAAGGGTAGGGTATTTTGTTGTAAAAACAAAGCCCTGTTTCCATGTCTTAGCTATTATAAACAACTATGAACATAGGAGTATATATATTCTTTCAGATTGGTGTTTCAGGATTCTTAGGATATATTCCTAGAAATGGGATCACTGGGTCAAATGGCAGTTCCATTTTTAATTTTTTGAGGGATCTCCACACTGTTTTTCCATAGTGGCTGCACCAGTCTGCATTCCCACCAGCACTGTACTAGGGTTCCCTTTTCTCCACATCCTTGCCAACACTTGTTGTTAGTTGATTGATTGATTGATGATAGGCATTCTGGCAGGTGTGAGATAACTCATTGTCATTTTAATTTGCATCTGTCTGATGATTAGTGCCCAGATGAGCAGATAAAAAAGCTGTGGCACATTTATACCACAGAATACTATGCAGCAGTGAAAAAGAAGGATCTATTACCCTTTGAGACAGCATGGAGGGACCTGGAGATTACTATGCTAAGTGAAATAAGCCAGTTAGAGAAAGACAAATATCACATGAACTCACTTATATGTGGAATCTAATAAACAAAATAAACTGATAAATAGAACAGAACCAGTGGCATGGAAACATGGAACAAACTGACGAATCTCAGAGGGAAGAGGGGAAGAGGGTGAGAAGAGATTAACCAAAGAATTTATATGCATATATACATTGCCTGTGGACACAGACAATAAGGTGGTGAAAGCCTGGGGTGGGGCAGGAAATGGGGAGGGGAGCAGTGGGAGGAGAGAAGAGGGGACATCTGTAATACTCTCAACAGTAAAGTTTATTTTTAAATCCCTTAGGAATTATTTAATGTGCTCTAGGAAAACATACTGGACAAAATTTCCTTGACTCTTTCAAAACCTTACAAAGAATAATTACTGTCATACACTATCTTGTTATTTCAACTAAAAAAAATCTAAATGTAAACAGTAGATGTCTATGGTATTATATCCACAGTTCTGCTCTGGGTCCTGAAGGTTTTAGGAGACTGTAGTCAAGTCCATTGGGATTCACTTTCCAGAAGGTTGCTGGGTCCCATCCTAATGTGGCTTCAGAGTCCCTGTGTTTTCTGTGCTCGCTGTA
>NW_006295825.1:3261829-3265239 GCF_000327345.1 Myotis davidii | reverse complement strand
CCTCCCCTCCTGTCTTAGTCCTGTTTTATTCATCAGCCCTAGCACTTCAGGTAATAGCAGATTTGGGCACTGCAGGTGTTTGACAATAGCTATTACCACCTTGTTGATTTTATCCTTCTGAAGCAATCATGGTTCTTACTACTCAGGATTTAGGCACCTAATGTACATCCCTCTCCTTGTTTTGTTTTAAACTAAATCAGCATGCTGTAGTGAAACTTAGCATAAATCTTGCTCTATTGCCTACTAGTAGTTTAGATATATGGGTGGTATAGAGAAGTGTTTAAAAGGTAATAACTTCAGAGAACTGTAAGTTGTTGTGATTGACTATTGTTACCCCTGATCTTTGTTTTGAAGGAAACTTCTTTTATGTATATCATGCCATGTAAATCTCTCAGGAGAGACTAATTTTGTAAGAATTTTAAGATTTCTTAACTCTTAAGTAGGAAAGGTGAAAATGACTATTAAGTTACTACTGATCTGGTTTGGACTTAATATAAAATTTCTGACACGCCTAGTTAGACTGTTGATAGGGATTTAATCTTTATGTTTTATTGTATAAAATAGTTATTTATTTCTTTATTTTTTAAATATATTTTTATTGATTTCAGAGAGGAAGGGAGAGAGAATCATCAGTGATGAGAGAGAATCATTGATTGGCTGCCTCCTGCACACCCTCAACTGGGGATTGAGCCCGCAACCTGGGCATATGCCCTTGACCAGAATCATACCTGGGACCCTTCAGTCCACAGGCTGACACTCTATCCACTGAGCCAAACCAGCTAGGGCTAGTTGTCATTTATTGAATGCCTACTATGTGCCTACCACTTTAGATCTTTTATATCTGATCTTCATTAAAAAACACAACAAAATTCCTGTCAAGGTAGGAAGTGTTAGCCCCATTTTAAAGAAGACAACGAGACAGAGGAGGAGCAACATGTTCGGTCTTGTACAGCTAGTAGATGTCAGGACCAGAATGAGAACTAGGTCTTTGTGGGGTTGGTTAATGATAGATCTTTTAACAGTAATTTGTCCACATGCCTGAGTGAGGCCAGCAACTAACTCCATACTGTTCTGCTTGGTCCCCATGATGACTCAGGCCCCTTGTTCTTAACTGGAAGTTTAGAAACATTATGAAACCTTTATTCAGTAGAATTCTACTTTTCCTATAAATCTGCCTATATCTCTTCCCTTTATATTTTCTGTAGCCCGACTGTGAGCATGATTTTGTTTTTTTGTGTGTGTGTTTTTTAAGAGAATAGTTTGTTGATTTTGAGAGAGAGAGAAACATCGATGTGAGAGCACATTGATCGGCTGCCCCCTGCAAGCCCCGCAATCCAGGCATGTGCCCTTGACCGGGAATGGAACCGGCAACCTCCTTGTACATGGAAAGATGCCCAACCAACTGAGCCACACCAACCAGGGCAAATTAACATTTTCTTCATTCATTCTTTATTGGGACATTTCTTTCTTTTAAAGATTTGGGTAAATATTGGTTGCTCATTATGCCAAAAATTGTTGTGAAGAGCTAGTTGCCCCGTGTGCCTATTCATTGTGCTTCAGTATTGCCCTTCTCAGCCTCTCGTTCAGAAGGGTTGGTTCATGACCCTTTAGGCTTTTTGTATTTGCAGTGTGCTTTCCAACAGTTATTTCTCACAGCATCTCTAGGACACAGATTTCCTGTAGACATTAAGGAGAAGGAGGTCATTTTTAAGGTAAAACAAGTGAAGATAAGGAAGTGCTAAAATTGGAGCCATTTTTATTCCCCTCTTCTCTCATTTCTGCTCTGTCAGAGATGCCAGTGGGTTCTTCATATACCCATTTCCTCAGTAACTCACAAACACCTGTTTGGGTGACATCCATGAAATAATTTGTATGCAAAACACAAACGCTGCACCCACATGAGAGCAGTGTTTCCTTTAATGTGATTAACAAGAGAAACCTAAGTTGACTACAGAGAAAACTCTGAAGCTCATATTGTATATTTGGCAAATAATTAAGAAGGTAACTGAAGTTTGTTGAATTTAACATACTAAATATTTATTAAGACTTTCAGATAATTCAATAAAAGGTTTTATTTAAATGTTTAAAAATGGAATTATAAATGTCTCTTTAGTCAGAATCAGAAAATGTTCCTAGTCTTAAAAGAGACTGTTCTCTGGTAAAGATCACACATTAAAACAAAACCCCATAACTTACCTTTATAAAAATGCTGAGTGTTCCATGATCTCATGTAGGTAAAAAGTGTGTTTCCAGCTCTGACTAGTTTGGCTCAGTGGCTAGAGCAGTGATGGTGAACCTTTGAGCTCGGCGTGTCAGCATTTTGAAAAACCCTAACTTAACTCTGGTGCCGTGTCACATATAGAAATTTTTTGATATTTTCAACCATAGTAAAACAAAGACTTATATTTTTGATATTTATTTTATATACTTAAATGCCATTTAACAAAGAAAAATCAACCAAAAAAAATGAGTTCACGTGTCACCTCTGACACGTGTGTCATAGGTTCACCATCACTGGGCTAGAGCGTTAGCCTGTGGACTGAAGAGTCCCAGGCTCGATTCCGGTCAAGGGCATGTACCTTGGTTGCGGGTACATCTCCAGTAGGAGGTGTGCAGGAGGCAGCTGATCGATGTTGCTTTCTCATCAATATTTCTAACTCTCTATCCCTCTCCCTTCCTCTCTGTAAAAAATCAATAAAATATATTTTTTAAAAATGTGTTTCCAATGGTAAAAAAACCACATTAGAATATAATGTATTTTGATAAAAGAATAAAAAATCATGGTGTGGTTGGTATCATTCATTAGTACATTAGGAACATTTTTTTTCTTTTTTATTTTTATTGCTTAAAGTATTACAGAGAGTATTACATATGTATCCTTTTTTTTCCTCCTTGACATTCTCCCTAGGAACATTTTTTTAATGTATTTGATGAAAATGCAAATTGGCATAACTACAAAGTACTGGTTTTTCATGATCCATTTTAGAAACATGATGATTAGATATCAGGTTATTTTGGTGAAGGAACGAAACTATTTTTATATGTGTAGAACTTAACACATGTCCTAAAGTAGTAACATTACCTTTGAGTCATAAAAAAAAAAAGGATGTTGTATTGAAAAGGTTTAAAGCACCTCGTTAGGTACATAAAGGAACTACCAACTTTGAATGAATAGTTTTGACTGTGAATGTTAACATTTATTCATATGAATATTAGAAGAAATATTTGAACACATGTTGAAATTTAGTAGCTAAGTAGTTCAGAAAAAGTTATAGTGCAGTGCTGAAGTGACTTCTGATTTAAGTTTCATTGATTAGGCAGACTGTTTTCATAATTTCTTATTTCCAGGAGAAATTTCAGGAAAAGGGGGAAAATATAGATTGAGGGGAACTCTGGTTGAAGGAAATTTT
>NW_006295825.1:3252050-3261783 GCF_000327345.1 Myotis davidii | reverse complement strand
GGAAGTTTTGACTCAAGACCAAGCCAGAAAACCTTGAGATTTAGAGGATAGATTAAAGAGAACCTCCCATGCTGGCAAAATGTAGGCAGAAGTCTTTTCCATCAACAGTTTTATGCAAGTACCGTATATTTCATTGCTTGATTTATTTTTTTCTACATAAACCTCTGTGACCTTCCAGCTGTATCAGCTTTATTTTCTGTCAGTCTTCATTTCTGTTTACTTGTCATCGATCTGCATTAGTATAAGAATTCCATGTAATTTCCTATTTGAATATAGTGAAAGAAGTAACCTAAGAATATGTTGCTATATATATTCAAGTTTTAGGATAGAGAATAATTGTGTATGAGTCAGCGCATTTTTAAAAGTATTTATTTAAAAGTGTCTTTGGAATCGAGATTAGGATTTAGTTATAGAATGTTAGATGTCTTCTTAACTTTTTAGAAAATTTTTCTTTTCCTTTCAGCCAGTGCTTAAAAATTAGTATCTTTCAATCTAAAGAATTAGTTTTAGATTCCTTATTTCATGTGGTGGTGGTTTAGTTCTAGTTTTATGGTAAGGTTAAGATGTGAAATTTTAACACTTGAGCATCTTCTGGAGGGACCAGTGGGACAATGAGAAGATTCAGAGTCCATCCAGGAGAGAGACATGGGTTATAGCTCTGTCTCTGCAGGACTTTAGGCAAATCACACCCTCACACCCCCTTTTTTTTTTCACCTCATCTCTAAAGTGGGGTCAGTTGAGATTACTACAAGTCCAATTAGCTCTAAAATTCCATGTTTTCAAACAGTAGAATTATTTTTCTTGTTGAGAAATTTGTGTGTAAAACATGGAGCATGTGGGGATGAAAAGTCTCCAGGAGCCTCGCTGAGTCTGAGCTCTGAGCGCAGGGCTGTATCTCTGCCCCATGCTTTTCCCTCCTGTGGCTTTGGCTGGGCAGGTGGAGCCTCCTCCATGACGGACTGTTTCTGTTTGTTTCAGGGGCTATCAGCAGCAGGATGCCCATGAATTCATGCGCTACCTTTTGGACCACCTGCACTTGGAACTCCAGGGCGGTTTCAATGGTGTTTCCTGCTCACCAATTCTGCAGGAGAATTCTACCCTGTCTGCAAGTAACAAATGTTGCATGTAAGATTTAATTTCCTTTGCTGTTTTAGGAGCACCTCAGATATTTCTGTTGGTGTTATTGTTTGTTAGATTTATAATGGAAGTGGAGAGTTTCCCTTAATCTTTGCTACAAATGTTTGTTTGCTCTTGAACTTTGTGACCAGTGGACTGGCACATGCCTCCCACTTCCAGACCAGAGGCATCTTGTGTTTGCATCTTGGTGTAGTTCTGATTGTTATTTGGGATAGATCATTTTAAAACTTGAAAAAAAATAGAAAATATTTGTACAATTTAGCACTTAAAAGTTTTCCTCCAGATGTACTGAAGAATGGCTCAAAGACTTAATTTTAGTATATTAAAAGTAATTAGCCGAAACCGGTTTGGCTCAGTGGATAGAGCGTCGGCCTGCGGACTGAAAGGTCCCAGGTTCGATTCCGTTCGAGGGCATGTACCTGGGTTGCGGGCACATCCCCAGTGGGAGATGTGCAGGAGGCAGCTGATCGATGTATCTCTCTCATCGATGTTTCTAACTCTCTATCTCTCTCCCTTCCTCTCTGTGAAAAATCAATAAAATATATTTTTAAAAAAAAGTAATTATATTTGTTCACTAAAAACAAAGGCTTAAAATATTTGAATGTGAATTTTTATAATGCCTCATTCTGGACTTGAATTTTCTTTAAGTATATCTGTTCTTTATTGAAATTGAGGAATTTTAAATTCTTGAAAATGTTTCTTACCTCTCGATATGAACAAAATAAACCTTTTAGGTTGCTCTTTCAAGTACTAATAACTCAGAATTGACATTGAGATTATTATGTTTATTTTGCTTGAGAAATAGATGTTTTATGATATTTGAGCTTGGATATTAGTTAATTGTAGTTTTCTTCTGTTCGTATTTTTGAAAAGTTTGTGTTGACCTATGTAGGAAAGGGATTTATAAGACAAACTCCCCAAAGAAAGAAAGAGTAGGAAATATATAGAGGTTGTAATATTGCCTGGAAGTTGCTAAGTCTGATTTGTAAGATAAAGGTCTTTTGAATGACTAAGCAGCCTCATAGCTAATCTGGCTGTGTCAGAGAAGGGTAACCAGTATGAATTTCCATACTTCTCAAAATGTTTGACCTTCCAGGCCCTGGAAGGTTAGCTATGGTTCCAATTAGAATCTAGCACAGAAAGGGAAGGACCTGCCTGCAGGTGTAGCTCACTGGTTGAGTGTCAACCCAAGAATCAAGAGGTTGCTAGTTCGATTCCCGGTCAGGGCAAATGCCTGGGTTGCAAAGTCAATATTGATGTTTCTCTCTCATCGACGTTTCTATCTCTCTATCCCTCTCCCTTCCTCTCTCTAAAATCAATAAAAAAAATTTTTAAAAAAAGGGAATTACCTATGTCTGGAAGAATTGTTCTTGCTGCTAGCACCAAATTAAAAATAGTATTAAATGAAAAATTTTGTTTTGTATTTTGACTTGATGGTATCCTTTTCTCAGAGGCAGAAATGATAAAGGAAGGACTATACTGAGTTTAAATGTTCTGCTTTGAAATAGAGTAATTTCTCTTTAAATTAAAGGCAGCATTGTATGTGAGTCAGTATGAGAGCATCAGTCAGAGTCTCTTTATTTTCAGTAGTTATTTTTTGGGCATGCCTTTTGTTTATGACACAGATACTAAACCTAAAACCTGAAATGGCCATTGTGTTCTACAGTTCCCAATATATCTTCCCTTTTTTTAAACTTCTAAACAAAAGCCAAATATCTTATGAACAACTTAAGAAAATAATAAAGCTGCAATATATTTCTTTTTCCAGTAAAGGAAGGAAGCCAAAGGAAGCAAATGTTTAAAATAATAGAATTGCCTAACTCATCACTGCAGTTGATTCAGAGCAGTTCAGAAAGTACAGCTCAATGTATTAGCATTATTGATTGCAAGTGTCAGAAAGCACCTCAAATTTCTATTAACATAGAAGCATTTACTGGCTGAAGTTAACTGTTTAAGTGCACAGAGGGTGATATGTGTGTGTTGTAGTACTATTAATGACAGCAAAATATTGAAACAACCTCAGTGTCCATTAATATTATATTGGTTAAGTTAAGAGCAAGAGCATAGTGTTAAGAACAGCTGCTTAGGCCAGACTAGCTGTGTGACCTTGGGCCAGGTTACTTAACCTTTTGGACTTCAGCTTCCTGGTCTGTGAAATGGGGACAATCATGTCTACCTCATAGAGTTTTTGTGTGGGTTAACTGAGTTAATAAATACAAAGTACTTAGAATGGTGCTTTGCATGTGCTATTATGATAGCACTAGAGGCCCAGTGCACGGATTCGTGCACCAGTGGGGTCCCTCGGCATGGCCTGTGGGGGTTGGGCTGAAACCGGCAGTCTAATGCTGCCTGCCACTTCCACTCATCCTGGCCCCACTTCACCTGCTGCGGGCTTGCACCCAGTCATTCCCAATTAGGAGAGCCGTGAGCCGTGTCTGGTGCCTGTTATTCAGCTGAGTAGTGCTCCCACTGTGGGGGCATACTGACTACCAGGGGCAGCGTCTGCATTGAGTGTCTGCCCCCTGATGGTCAGTGCGCGTCATAGCGACTAGTCATTCAGTTGCTTAGGCTTTTATATATATAGACTAGAGGCCCGTTGCATGAAGAGGTTCATGCAATAGGCCTTCCCTTCCCCGGCTGCCGGCACTGGTTTTCCTCCGGCACCCAGGACCCAGGACTTCGCTATGGATGGAGCCTTAAATCTTTGTGGCTCCGGACGGAGACATCAGTCTTCCCTCCACCGCTTCGTGCCTACGTATGCAAACTAACCACCATCTTTGTTGGGTTAATTTGCATACTCTCCTGATTGTCTGGTGAGCATAGCAGAGGGACGGTCAATTTACACGTTTGTCTATTCTTAGGTAAGATGCTCTCACTAGCGCACTTTCTCAGTTGTTCTTGTGTTCATTCTATGTGCATACTGTGGCATGTCATGCAGCTGTCAAAAAAGTGGGGTACATGTTCAAAATATGTACTTAAGGAAATAAGAGCAAAAAGCAGGTATGATCCTAATTATTTAAGGGCTTTCTTTTTGGTAAGCACTTGCCTAAATGCACTATACATACATAACTCATTTCATCTTCACACCAGGCCTCTGAGAGAAATAGACATTGTTCCTGTTTTACATTTGAGGAAGTTGAGACAACAAGAGGTTCACTAACATTAGGACAATTTTTTTTTTTATTAAAGCAGTGTATTCTTGATCTCCACAAAGGAATCCTATATAATAGAACCCTAATATGCAAATTGACCCAATGGCAGAACGATTGGCAGAACGACTGGCCACTATGATACTCACTGACCACCAGGGGGCAGACGTCCAATGCAGCTCCTGCATTGAGCATCTGTCCCCTCAAGAGGGAGGTGACTGGTGGTGGGGGTTGGGGGGTGGTGCTAGCCAGCGGGCGGTGCCAGGCCACCAGCCAAGGCAGGTGCTAGCAGAGATCCCCCAGTTGCCCTGCATATCGGTCATCCCGCAGAGAGAGGTGACCGGCCGTGGTGGTGGGGGGCAGGACCGGCGAGCAGGTGGCGCCAGGCCACCAGCCAAGGCGGGTGCCAGCAGGGGCCCCCCGATCGCCCTGTCCACCAGTCGCCCCACAGATCGGCCCTGATCGCTGGCCAGGCCTAGGGACCCTACCCTATCTATATGAGAAAAAAATGGAGCTGCCCATACAACAGCAAGATGCCTTTCACCTATATGAAAAGTATGGTCACTGGTGCATGCAGCATCCTGGATTGTGAGAGGATGTCTGACTGCCAGTTTAGGCCCTATGGGGATCGGCCCTAAACCAGCAGTCGGACATCCCCCAAGGGCACAGGCTGGGCTGAGGGACTCCCCCCTCGTACACGAATTTTGTGCACTGGGCTTCTAGTTATTTATAATATTTTAAGTGAGCTTTCTAAATCTCATTGACAGTAACATTCAGCACTTTAATTGTGAAGTTAGAACTCCCTCAATAACTACTAAATAAGTATGAAATTTCTTCTTTTTCCCCAAACCTGACAGATGACCATCTGAAAAATGGAAATCTACTTCTGATTGAGGTAGTGGTTCAAAGTAAAGGAATTGAGAGCTCCCTGTAAGATGAGAGGCCTTGCAGAGACCCTAATACAAGGCAGTTCCCGCTTTTCTTCAGCATATAATTGTGGCGAAGGTGTTCTCTGGCCCTGAGTATAGGCACTTACATGACTCCTGTTAGGAGTGGCAAATGTCCAGTGTTGGTTACTGTTGGAGAAAGTAGTGGATTGGAAGAGGGCTTGGGGGGAGGCCAAACAGTGGCTTAACTCTTTTATTTAGAATACATTTATATAGATTTAAAGTTTTTGCACTATTTTGTAATTTAAATATAAATTATTTTCTTTTTTTTTACTGAGATGTTTTCTTACGTGATTTTCTTTAGAAATGGAGCATCTACAGTTGTCACGGCTATATTTGGAGGCATTCTCCAAAATGAGGTTAACTGCCTTATATGTGGGACAGAATCTAGAAAGTTTGATCCATTCCTAGGTAAGACATTTGGTATGTGGAGATATGATATTGAATTAAAATAATTTTGTTTCCTTTGAAAATTAAGACAGTGGAGATAAATCATTAAGAATACATCATTTGCCCTAGTCGGTTTGGTTCAGTGGATATAGCATCCGCCTGCAGACTGAAGGTTCGATTCCGGCCCGATCCCCAGTAGGGGGCATGCAGGAGGCAGCCGATCAATGATTCTCTCTCATCATCTCATCATTGATGTTTCTATCTTTTTCTCCCTCTCCCTTCCTCTTTGAAATGAATAAAGAAATATTTTTTTTAAAAAAACATTTTTTGAGATTACTTTTTGAGTTATATGACTTTAACAGTTATTTTCCTATTTCCTTTTAAGACCTTTCATTAGATATTCCAAGTCAATTCAGAAATAAGCGCTCTAAGAATCAAGAAAATGGACCAGTTTGTTCATTACGAGGTAAGATATTAAATTAATGTTCTAGAATTCTTTTTTCGCTCTGATATACCCGAATATGTTTGTAAGTTCCATCAATACGTGCTGTTCACTTTAATGAATTTGTGTTGTAACTTAACAAAAATCAAACATGGATGTCTCTTCCTGTCCAAAATTATTCTGTTTAATGAGAATGCCTGTCAGAGATAGTAGGTCAAGCATAAAACATTTCTCACTTTTCTCTTTTAAAAGTGAAAGTTCATAACAAAACCTTTTTTGACCTAATGAAATAGAATTATGCTATGGATATCCCTCTAGCATCCACAGGAAGAACGAAAACTCAATAAAATTTTATGAATTGTGTTATTTATGCTTTTGTATGACAAATAATGTGAGGAATCTGTTGATACTACCATCAGTTAAACATAGGCCCTACTTTTAATTGCAAGAATATTAAAATTTACATTTACTTTGCAAGATTTTGAACAACTTTTTTCCTTGATGATTTTTAACTACTTTAGTCAAGGCAAGAGACCTATCCTTCACCAGCCACTATAATGACTAATTGTTCTTTTTAATCATAAAAAGAAGAAACTAGGATAGAAAAAAAGAGGACCTAATACATGTTCTATCATTAAGCAACTGTACACTAAAGGCAAGCAACATAATTTCTGCCCTAAATTGTATGTTGACTAAAAGTAATTCTTTTCCCTTCAACTCCCTTTTAGGGAGTACTGTCACAATTATAGTTAGACTAGAGGCCCAGTGCACAAATTCGTGCATGGGCAGGGTCGGGCCGGCCCAGCCCCAATCAGGGTGGATCCGGGCTGGGCCTGTCGGGAGGAGATGGTTGGAGGTTGGCCAGCCTGCCTTCCCTGATCGAGGCCGATCAGGGCCAGGCTGGCATGGGGGAGGGGTTGAGGGCAATTGGCCGGCTGGCCCCACCCCTGAATGGGGTGGGGTGGCCAATTGGATGCCAGCAACCTGAGGGAGGGGCCATGGGTGGTTGCCTGGCTGTCCTTTCCCCTAATCGGAGTTGGGGGGCCGATTGGGGGTGGAGCTGACTGGGGGGAGGGGCCGCAGGCCAATCAGGCTGGTTGGAGCTTATTGGGGGTGGGGCCCGCTGGAGGGAGGGGCTTTGGGAGGTTGGCCCACCAGCCCATCCTCGATCGGGCCGGTTTGCTGGCTCCAGTGGGCATCATAGCGACTGGTCATTATAGTCGTTACGGCATTCTGGTCGCTGGCTTTGAGATAGATAGATAGACAGACAGGAAGGTTTTGTGTGTGGTTTTTAAAAAAGAAGAGATTTGAAAACTGCACTGCCTTGTATGGCAACCATAGTTGCTTGTGGTTATTAAAATGCAATTAAAATGAAATTTAAAATTTTTGTTGCTCACCTGCACTAGTCATATTTTAAGTGTTCAGTAACCATGTGGCTAGTGCAGGGGTGGGCAAACTTTTTGACTCGAGGGCCACAATGGGTTCTTAAACTGGACCGGAGGGCCGGAACAAAAGCATGAATGGAGTGTTTGTGTGAACTAATATAAATTCAAAGTAAACATCATTACATAAAAGGGTACGGTCTTTTTTTTTAGTTTTATTCATTTCAAATGGGCCAGATCCAGCCCGCGGTCTGTAGTTTGCCCACGGCTGGGCTAGTGGCTATGGTATTCAAACACAGATGCAGAACATTTCCATTATTGCAGAAAATTCTACTGGACAGCACTGCTCTAGAATCAACTTATCTGAGTAAAAATATAGCTGTTTGGGAAGGGGCAAGCTCCTCTGTGTCACAGGTGCATTGTGCGGCGTTTGGCTTGTTAAATGGGAGCAGCAGAGTCTTGCTTGTAGAACTATTGCTCAGGTAGTTTCTGGAAATCTCTCAGCGGATGACGGTCAAAGGCACTGGACTACTCTGAGAAACGAGCAAACCAACCCTCATAGATGCTTTCAGTTTGTTCCCACCTGTGTGAGTGCTGATTGTCTCTGGTGAACAGGAGTACAGAAGTTTAAGGAAGCCCTATCCACTCCACTTCCCCCTAATATATAGGCTATTGTGTGTTTCTCCAAAACTGTTTTTGGCTTGAGATCAATTTTTTAAATATCACAGTATAGTTGATATCAGATATACTTTATATTTGTAGCATGTGAACACAGGTGAACTTAATCTATAATAATAAAAGCGTAATATGCTAATTAGACCAGACAGCCAAACGACCTTCCGGATGTCATTCTGAACGTCCTTCCTGATGAAGCCGTGGCAGGGGGGCCGAGGCAGAGAAGGTTAGGGGTGATCAGGCAGGCAGGCAGAGGGATTAGGGGCAATCAGGCAGGCAGGCAGAGTGGTTAGGGGTGATCAGGCAGGCAGGCGAGCAGTTAGGGGTGATCAGGCAGGCAGGCAGAGGGATTAGGGGCAATCAGGCAGGCAGGCAGAGTGGTTAGGGGTGATCAGGCAGGCAGGCGAGCAGTTAGGGGTGATCAGGCAGGCAGGCAGAGTGGTTAGGGGCAATCAGGCTGGCAGGCAGGTGAACAGTTAGGAGCCAGCGGTCCCGGATTGTGAGAGGGATGTCCTGGAATACAAGAGCATGCAGGCCGGGCTGAGGGACCCCCTCCCCCATGCATGAATTTCATGCACCGGGCCTCTAGTCATAAAATAAACATTATTTGATCAGTTAGAGGGAATCAGTAAAAATTAAATTATTAAAGGAATTAGCCTAAAACTATATAATCTAAATTGGGTTGATTTCATTTTGAAATTTCTCCAATAATAACAGTATTAATATTGGCATTAATTTTAAAAAAATACTGTTCCTTGATATAAATATGTGGGTATATATTTAAAAAGTATTTCCTAATATTTAACAAAACCCAGTAAATCCAGATGATCTTTGGTGGAAGCCCCAAGAGACACTGGTTTCAGGCTTCTTTCTCTTTTTTTGTTGTGTCTCCCCGCTCCCCCCCCCACCCTCAGCCCGAATTGGTCATATCCATGGTTCTTACTGCTCTCTGTAGCATTGCACTTACTACCCATCCCAGATGCTTTAATACCAACCTTCCTTTCTTAAGACCATCCTGGAGAGTGTATGATACAGCTTAGGTGGTTGGTTGGTACTAAAAACAAGAAAAATGGCAAATGAAGTTGATAAACGTGAAACAAATATTTGTAACATATATGAGAAAGAGTAGTTGGGCAAAGTATTTTAAGAAGAAAAAATGCAGGACAACCAAGATGGCAGCATAGGTAAACACCGGAGTTTGCTGCCTCGAACAACCACTTCAAAAATACAACTAAAAGATGGAACGGACATCATCCAGAACCACAGGAAGGCTGGCTGAGTGAAAATTCTACAACTAGAAGGAAAGAGAAAAGCATACTGAGACTCAGAGGAGGCACAGTGTGGAAGTAAAATACTAAGGTGCGGAGTGCATGCGGAGCGGGCTGGCGGCTGAGGGCGCGGTTGTCATTTTCAATTGGGAGGGAGTCTCCGGCTCTGAGCTCCAGTTCCGGGCGAGTCTCTGGGGACCCAGACTCATACGGGAGAAGCGGGACTGTCTGGCAGCAGTTGGAACTCGAGGGCAGCTTTCTCGCCGAGGGGCTTGCAGCGATTACTGGGACACTGAGAAGCAGAGCCTCTGACGGCAGGACTGACAGCAGCCCTAACTGCTCC
>NW_006295825.1:3233212-3250849 GCF_000327345.1 Myotis davidii | reverse complement strand
GTGCACCTATGGATGAGGACAGTGGGGGGGGGTGAGGGAGGAGGGAGGGGGGGAACTGGGAAGAGGGGAGTTATGGGGGAAAAAAAGAGGAACAAATGTAATAATCTGAACAATAAAGATTTAATTAACAAAAAAAAGAAAAATGCAAATGGTCACTTTAACATCTGAAAAATGTCTCACATTTTCAAGTATAAGTAAAACAAAATTAGTCAAAATGATAGATAATAGCCATTGTTAGTGAAAATTTTTGAAAGTGGGCACTCATATTGGTATTAGTATAAATTGGTACAGTTTTTGGAGGGTAGTGATCATTTTTAATAGGCATTTCCTTAGACATAGTAATTTCACTTGCAAATGTGGACAGTAGCATATGTAAATGATATTCATTGGAGCATTCTTTGTTACTGCAAAAAAATCAGAAACAGTTTATATGCCCAATAGTAGGGCATTGGCTCAATAAATTATACTGTGTAGCAATTAAGAAATCTAAAGTTGATGAATAGCCCCGGCACAGAAAGATAAATACAAAATATTGTAGAATAAAACACCATGGATGGATGTATATTGAATTAATCCATTTGTGTAAGATAAAAAAAAACATTCGTATGAGCATTAAAATTCTTGAGCAGCATACACCGTCTGTTCACAGTGATTATCTTAGGGAATGGGATTCAGGAATTAATGGAATTGTGACTTCTTTTTCGTGTTCTTTTATATTGTTTGAATTTTTTAACTTGTGTCACCTTTATAATTATGTATTTGAGAGGAATAAAAATGTGGATTAATTCATGCATACTTCCCAAATACTGCTTTGCTAAATTAAATTTACATAATACATAAAAATAACTTAATAACTTCAACAAGTCAGTTTTATTCCTTGCTTTCCACAGGGGTCCTATTTAACAGTTAATATAATGTAGAAGACTGACACTTGTGAAATATATGCCCTGAAACCTTTGAGAATATTAGGAGTTTCAAAAACCACCAAGGCATTTTTCCCCCTCATGGAATAGAAATGAAAATTTAAGCAACTTCTTGAAGTCCTTAATGAGAGAAGTGAAGGTCACTAGAGAACAACAAAGCTTTGCTGAGATGTGACTGTTGGGTACCTACTAGAGATAATTCACTTCCATATATAAGCTTCGAGGTGAAATTCCTATTTGTGCTGCTGCAAAATATTACTCTATACATTCAGGGTCAGACTGTTCAAATATTTAAAACTAGAGGCCCAGTGCACGGAATTTGTGAACTTGGTGCGGGGGCGGCGGGAGGGGTCCTCAGCCCAGCCTGCACCCTCTTGCAGTCCGGGAGCCCCGCGAATCAATCGCCCTGCAGCCGGAGGCCCTGCCCACCTGCCTCAGCTCTCAGGTTGGTTGCCTGGGCCTCCCTCTTTGGGCCAATGGATTGCAGAGCCCCCCCTCCCTGATCAGTCGCCCTGCAGAGGGTGGCCTGGGCCTTCCTCTGTGGGGCAATCATGGGGTGATGGCGGGGCCCCCCAACCAATCGCATCACACCCATCTTGGCTGGCCTGGCGCCAGGGCGTGTCATAGCATGGCCATTGGGTTGGTCGTTCTGCTGTTCGTCTGTTCAGTTGATTTGCATATTACACTTTTATTATCATAGATGGCAACTGTCAAATCTATGAATGTAGAGGAGATGCTGTATTGAGGCAATCTTCCTCTTAAAGAGATATGTGTGTGGATGTGTTTTCATAATGGTTTTCCTTATTATAACCAAGGAAAATTCAAAAGAGTGCAGAAAGGAAAATAAACACCCATTCCTTATAAGCCCAGAAATACCATGGTTAAGAATATTTGTGTTTAAGAACGGATTTAAAAGCTGTTTTGTAAAGGGGCAGCAGTTGGAACTTTTTAGGAAAAAAGTATGTTCTGTGTTTTGTTTTTTAACCCATAGAAACCATTACAAATGGGCATTAGGTTTTCAGAAGAGCTTAAGAAGCTTTTAAAAACCCAGATGGAGATGACTGTGGTAGCTCTGCACTAGCTCAGTGAGAGCGTATGATGTTGCTTCTTTGTTGAAATTCCCTAGTGGCTGCCCCGGGCACACCAGCCTTCTGACCTGATGCAGCGGACAGTGAGGCTGCTTCGTTGTCTGGGTACAGTAGCAACTGTGGGACTCCTGAGCCTGTTGTAGCTGCAGGGAGAGGTGTGAACAGAAAAGAAAAGGGCTCCTAGAGGCAGCTGGGCCACCATTTTTTAAACCAAGTGCTTGAAAAACCAGGCTCAGCTTGTGTTGCTTGTTTGACATGATGCATGGGCCTTTCATTCTGTTTTGGTTTATCACGTGGCCTCACATGAAAAGGAGGAAACGGCGCTATCTTGTGCATAAATGGGCTGTGGGACCGCTTGGTGGTCACCCTGTAAGTCTTAGCTTCTCAGAAAGGTAGAAGGAAGAAAATGCTGGGAAGCAGGAAATGCTGGGAAACGGCGAGAAGCTGAGGGATGGGAGGTTGCTGGAGGAAGGGGGCTTCATTAGCAGAAAAGGAGTAGGTGGTGCAGGCCCGGTGCTTCCACCTTTTAGCTGTTGTGAACAGTGCTGTTTTGAACATATATGTACAAATGCCTGTTTGAGTCCCTGCTTTCAGTTCTTTTGGGTATAGACCTAAGAGTGGAATTGCTAGATCATATGGTAATTCTATGTTTAACTTTTTGAGGAACCAGCCACACTGGTTTCCTCAGTGGCTGTACCATCTGACATTCTCATCAGCAATGCATGAGGGTTCTAATTTCTCCATATTCTAGATAACATGTTATTTCCCATTTTTTGTTTTTTAAAAATAATAACCATCATGAGTGTAAAATGTATCTCATTGTGTCTTGTTTATTTTTTAAACTTTATTTATATATTTTTTATTTTTTTAATCCTTACCCGAGGATATTTTTCCATTGATTTCGTTTTTTTAAAATATATTTTTATTTATTTCAGAGAGCAAGGGAGAGAGAGAGATAGAAACATCAATGATGAGAGAGAATCATTGATTGGCTGCCTCCAGCATACCCCCTACTGGAGATCTAGCCCGCAGGCTGACGCTCTATAAACTGAGCCAAACCAGCTAGGACTCCTTGTGGTTTTGATTTGCATTTCCTAATAATTAATGAAGATGAGTATCTTTTCTAGTGCATGTTAGCCATTTGTATATCTTATCTTTGCCCATTTTTTAATTGGGTGTTTTTTAAAGTAAACCATCCAAGCATTTTTATTTATTAATATTCATAAATACAGCAGTTTCATTAGAGGCTAGATAAGTAAATATTTTTGGTTTGCCCAGCTGGCATGGCTCAGTGGTTGAGCATTGACCTATGAACCAGGAGGTCAGGGCACAAGCCAGAGTTGCAGGCATGCAGGAGGCAGCTGATCAATGATTCTCTCTCCCTCCCTCTCTGAAATCAATAAAATATTTTTTTAAAAAAATATTTGAGGTTTTATAAAGGTCCATGTCCCAACTACTCAATCCTGCTGTTGCAGCCTAAAAGCAGCCAGACAATATATAAAGGAGTGGGTGTGGTTGTGCTCCAGCAGGACTTTATTTACAAAACCCAGGGTGGCTGGTTGTGGCTTGGAGCCACAGTTTACCAAGCTCCAGACTACACAGATCTTTTTAAAAAGTAGGTGGATAGATAGGTAGATAGTTAGGTAGATAGGTGGTCTATCCAGGGGACTGAAAGTAAAGTCTGGAACAGAGGATTTGTTGCAGTACAGGAGGAAGGTTGGTAAGGTAGCCTTCTGTAATCTATGTTTATTTTCTAATAAGTTACGACTTTGAAACTGCTTGATCTAAAGGTGATTTTTTTATGAACTTTGAGAGAAAATTGCTGTTTGAACCTTGATTTCATTAGGGTAGTTTTTAAATTTTTAAATCAGAGTTATTCAGACTATCTCATTAACAATAGCAAACCCAACAACAATAATACCAACTTAAAAAAAATACCATCTGTCATTAATTGATCATTACCAAATGTCAGACATGATGCCAGGCATTTTGTACACATTAGTTGTCTCCCTTATAGCAGTTCTTCACAGTAGGTATTATTATTGTTATTTTTTTATCTTCATTTTGTAACTGAGGAGAGCTGACTTTTCCACAGTCACACATAGCTAATAGAGCTGAGATTTGAGCCTAAGTTGCTCACTTTCAAAGTTCAGTCTTTTTCTACAGTATACTGCCTCTATTAAAGGCTTCCTGATGTAATGCTGTCACAATCAATTTGGTTTTAGATTGTCTTCGCAGTTTTACCGACCTAGAAGAGCTTGATGAGACAGAGTTATATATGTGCCACAAATGCAAAAAGAAACAAAAGTCCACTAAAAAGTTTTGGATTCAAAAACTACCCAAGGTAAGTGTTGAGTTTCAAAGTCTAATGCAATTTCAAGGGAACAGTGCTTTTATGACTGATAAAAAGCAAATTGTTTCTGTAACTTCATGTAATCTCTCCTGTATTAGTCTCTAGTGTTTTCAGTAAAAGCTAAATAAACCCTCTGATAAGGCATAAATGTATCCCCATCATAGTTTGTAGTGTGTGGAGGGGAGAGAGGTTCCCACTGCACCAGCTGAGTGACCTACACTCCAACTCAATTCTGACACTGGCTGAAGGGAATGTCATCTTAAGGGCTCAGTCCCACGACTGTCCTCCGCTTCAGAGCCAGTCATAAGCCTGGGTTGCTGCTTTAGGTTCTGACCTACACATTGGAGGTTATCTTATCCGCACCCGCACTCCCCACACACAAACACACTTTGCACTTTAGATGCCTATTCTTCTGATTGGCTATAAATGAGAGATTTCCAACCTCCCTCCTTGGGTTCCATTAATTTGCTAGAGCAGCTCACAGAACTGAAGAAACCTGTTTAGTCGCTAGATTACTGATTTACCAAGGACAGGAATCAATAACGAGATGAAAGGATACATAGGATGAGGTCCCAAAGGACCCTCCTGTCTTGTGGAGTTTGGGGCCCAGCATGGGGCATATGAAAGCATTCTGCTTCCCCACCCTGGAACTCTGCAGGTGCCCTCATGACATAGACATAACTGATTAGAATCCTGGCCATTGGCCATTGATTCAACTTCCAGTCCCTCTACCCTACCAGAGAGCAGGGAGGTAGGGCCCTCATCCTAAAGTGAGGTCCACCAGTCACCTCATTCACATAACAAAAGACCTTGATTACTCTCATCACTTAGGAAATTCTAAGTTTTAGGAGCCATATACCAGAAAAGAGAACTATGACCAAACAATACGTTTTATTATTACAAATCACAATATCACAATAGTATGTGCATGGAAGAAAGCCATGTCCAGGATCAAAAGATAAACTGATAAGCCACCTGAAATATTTGAGAGACAGTTAACCAAGTAGTTTGTTTACAATCTTTGCCTTTGTTTCTGATCCAGGTGCTATGCTTACATTTGAAAAGATTTCATTGGACAGCATATTTAAGAAACAAAGTTGACACATATGTAGAGTTTCCACTGAGAGGTCTAGACATGAAATGCTACTTACTAGAGGTAAGGTGATACCATTGTTAGCTGGTGAGAAGACACTCTTCAGTAAAATTAAGTCTTCACTGACACAGGGTAGAGGTCATTGAGGTGGGAGATATGGATGCCATTGACCACTGCTCCTAACTCAGTCCTGGGATGCCTTCTCCCTTGTCTGCAGCCTGAGAACAGTGGCCCTGAGAACTGCCTGTACGACCTCGCCGCTGTGGTGGTGCACCATGGTTCCGGGTGAGTACGTCAGGAATAGCACCACTCTTGATAATTCTCCCCAAACTCCCTAAAAAATGTGGATTCAGGTACATTAACCCTTTGAGTGCCAACCAATATCCTAGGAACTATGCTAAAATTGCCAAGGCATTTTTGCTGATTTTACAGCAGTTTAGGAAAAAAATTATGAATCACAAGTAAATGAAGTTACATATTCAAAAACTTAAGGAAACCTTTACTACACTGACATATTTAGCAATATCATCGTCACTAATAAAAGCAGACTTAGAACTGGACACCATTTCGAAGCTTTGACAGCGCACCCAGCACTTTTGGCGAAAGACAGGAGGAGCGCGATCAAGCTCCCGGGCGCTCTAGGGGTTAAAGTGGGTGAAATAGAATTTTCCTTCAGTTTTGGTGTGAAAGAATATTCCTGCAAGAATGCTGTGAATTGAAGGCACATAAAAGCTAAATGGAACATGGTTTATTTGAGCCCAGCATCCAGAACTCAGTCAGTTGTTCACTAATGCGGAGCATTCTTTACTCAAGTAATTTCCTTTGCCAGTTGATGTTTAAATAGGTAAAATGGAAAATTATTTATAACTTACTTCATGTCCTGTACTTCATTTTTTATTTTGTTGAATAATTTTTGATTATTTTTCTCTCTGAAAGTTTGGTCTGAGAATGACTATTTTACCTTCAAAAAGCCACTATCTATATTGAATATCCTTTTCCTCAGAACTTTGTAGACTTTGCTCCATTGACTTCACTCAGAATTATAAACACACCCACTACAATTCTGACTCTTTCCTCCTTTTTTAAAAAATATTTTTTTATTGACTTCGGAGAGGAAGTGAGAGGGAGAGAGAAATAGAAACATCAATGATGAGAGAGATCATTGATTGGCTGTTTCCTGCAAGTCCTACACGGGTGATCAAGCCAGCAATTCGGGCATGTGCCCTGACTGGGAATTGAACCGTGACCTTCTGGTTCATAGGTTGATGCTCAACCACTGAGCCACATTGGCTGGGCAACTCACTTCTCTATAGTCAACCTGTTTTCTCTCTTTGAAAGGTCGTAGGATCCTCTGTCTTTGGACTTAAGAAATAACATCAGATATATTCCTGCTTGATAGTTGATAAGGGACAGTCTTAGTCTGGTGCCTTCCAATAATGGGAATTTTTTTCCCCACCCATTCTCTCCTCACCTGTTAAATGTATAGTAACGTTCTTGGATCTTTCACATATTATTTCAGTTATTCTTTAATGTTTTCTATTTTTTTGTTCCTGAAGGTGGCCATGGCCTATTTTGCCAAATCAGCAATCTGCGTTACATCTCTCCAAATTAAAGATTAGCACCTCCATGAATTTTTATATTGTGGAGATCACGTTTTTTCTCATAACTGTTTCATAACAGCCTGTTCTTGTTTTATGGTTGCAGTATCTTCTTGAAAACATTGGTTCTAATTAGAATTTTTAAAGTCTCTTTTTTTGCCTTCGTTTCCTCAGTTGTTAATTACTTTGTTTTTTTTTTCTGGTACTTCTCTTTCATGCTATTTTTTTCCCTCATGAGTGATGATTTTGGGATGTTTATTCAGAATCATAATAAATGGTGAGATTGGTCATTATTGGTAAACTAGAGGCCCGGTGCACCAATTCGTGCACGGGTGGGGCCCCTCTGGGTGACCTGCAGGGATTGAGCCACAACCCATTCCAACGCCACCTGCAGCTCCTACCTGCTGCTGCAGTAGCAGCAGCAGCAGGGCTCGTAACCGTGAGCCCTGCATCTGGCGCCCTCCCAAGGGGAGTGGCCTGTGGGACCAGGCTGAAACCAGCTCTCTGACATCCCCCGAGGGGTCCCGGATTGCAAGAGGGTGCAGGCCAGCCCAAGGGGCCCCACCAGTGTGCGATCGGGCCGGGGAGGGACCATGGGAGGGCTCCAGGGCGTGCCCGGCCCTTCTCCCCCAGTCCCGATCGGCTGGACCCCAGCAGCAAGCTAACCTACCAGTTGGAGTATCTGCCCCCTGGTGGTCAGTGCACGTCATAGCGAGTGGTTGAGTGGCCTTAGCATATCATTAGCATATTATGTTTTGATTGGTTGAACAGTCAATTCGTCACCGGATGACCAGACACTTAGCATATTATGCTTTTATTAGATAGGATTAGATAGGATGGTAAGGGTTTTCTAACAGTTGTGAAGGTCTCTGTTACACCTGCAGGCTCTTCTGCCTGGGAGAGCGGCGGGTCATGCCGATGGAAAAAAGCCCTGGATGGCCAAAGTAGGGGAAAGGCACTTTCCTCGAGCTACGTACTTTCTTGAGCTCAGTTCCCCCCCACCCCCGCCCCCCAACTCTAATGGGAAGGCTGGTTCTGTTTTCTGTTTCCTATAGGTCTTAGCCTGTGCTTGTTAGGTTGAGAGTTACTCAGCTAGTTTCTCCATTAATCCAGTGCCGTGAATACACCTTTATGTTCTAGAAAATCTTCCGCTTCTGGTTCCGGTGTCAGTCTCTGCCTTGTCATGTCAGTGGGTTTTGAGGATAGACTTGTGAGCTCAGTAAACCATCTTCAACCGCAGTTCTCTAGAGTTTATCCCATGATAGCACTTCCTAAAGTCTTATCGTCTGACTCCTCCTTACAGGGTGGGTTCTGGACATTACACAGCATATGCAACTCACGAAGGCCGCTGGTTCCATTTCAATGACAGCACTGTGACGCTGACGGAGGAGGACACCGTGGTGAAGGCCAAGGCCTACATCCTGTTCTACGCGGAGCGCCAGGCCAGAGCGGGGCCGGATAAACTTTAATGCCTCCGCTCAATCGTTACTCGTCAACTATGCCGGACAAACATTTCCAATTTTCCGTAAATACTTGATCCAAGATTGAATTTCATTATGCACTTTTCAATTTCCTATTTGGGGTTTAGTTTTATTTTGTCAATGGTAGTGAACATGGGCACCAACTAATTTTTTTTTTTTTTAGTTCTACCAGAAAACCTCAGCAGATATTTTGATTTGCTGCTTTAGTGGTAATAATTCAGTTTTTATATGTAGTTCCAAGAACTTAGTTCTATTGGACGTTTTTATATTAATGTTTCAGTTCTCACTTTGAGGCACATTTACATCAATGCTTTGTTGCTCTCACATGCTGACAGTAAGGCCTGTTCCTGACGGGAGAGCACTGCGGCTGCCTGCTGCTCTGCACAGCTGTGCCGGAGACCAGGCCGGCTCTGAGTCAGGAATCACGTGCATGTGTGATCTGTGGCCCATGAGGTTTCAGTGACTGCTCAGGAACCATCCGTTCTGCATGTAAAGGTAACAGGGCATCACGACGTAGACCAGGGAACGGATGCTCTTGTCTTTCTCAAGGCTGCTGTTCATCAGCACGAACTAAATAACTTCGTTGGTTCAGTGATATCTGTACTTCAAATTCAAGAATTACTCTGTTGATTTTTAGGTTTTGAGGTATATTTTTAATGTGTGTTTTCATGGAGAAGATAAGAGTACAGAAAAGACCAAATGCATTTAGTGTTTAAAAAATCCTCTGACTCAGCTACATGGTTTTGGTGCTCCCGATGAGATGCGAACATGGCTTTGTTTGCATCAGCATCTGTTCCCCCATTCACTGTAGCCCTGGGGATAACGGCATGCTCACTGTGGTCTTCGCCTAACTCCAGAGTTTATTTTGACCACCTACTTCTCAGGTAACACTGTGGGCCCTGCTTCTACAGAAGGAAATGAGTCTTTATGGCCCTATTTCATTGGCCTATCCAACTTAGCAGAGCAAGTTGAAAGTATTCTCACTTTGAGTACGTAGTTTCTATCTCTTAGTAGTCTCTCTAAATTTTCAGGAAAAATTGGTACAAGCACTATTCAAATTTAACTCAAATTGAAATTTGGAACTAGAATCCCATGTTAAATCCCACATTCCCTCAGAGCAGACCATATCCACTAAACCAGTGGTTCTCAACCTTCCTAATGCCGCGACCCTTTAATACCCCTCATGTTGTTGTGACCCCCAATTTCATTGTTACAAATTGAACATAATTAAAGCATAGTGATTAATCACAAAACAATATGTAATTATATGTGTTTTCCGATGGTCTTAGGTGACCCCTGTGAAAGGGTCGTTCGACCCCCAAAGGGGTCGTGACCCACAGGTTGAGAACTGCTGCACTAAACACTTCTTTTTTTTAAAAAAAAAAAAATCTAATTAGCTTTATTCAACAATTTGTGAATCAGGTAGCATCCCACCCAGTAAATAGAAAGGTGCTCCCATCCGCTAACACTTCAGCATGACCAGGAGCAAACTGAGATCATGTCTAACCCTGACCTACCCAGGACAGTGGTCACAAGCCACACATTTAACTAAAGTTAAATAACTCAGTTCTTCAGTCACTCCAGCACGTGGCATGGTTCTGCGCAGACCAAGACGTTCCATCATCTGTAGTTTTCTCGGACGGTGCTGGTCTAAGTTTTCACTCCAGAGAAAAAAAGCTTTGCCGTCATGTTTAGGTCTTACAACTTAGTCTAGAAGATAATTAAGAGGAACATATTTAAAATAGTTCACAATGCTAAATTACATTACGTGAACCATGTGAAACTGTTTTTGATCTACAAAAATTAGTTTCACTTAATTTGACCTAACATATCAATACCTTAATTTAACACCACTCTCATCTTGCTGAGCATCTCTGATGAACCCAGGCCCGGAGTCTCCCAGTGGGCAGCTGCCATTGCTTCAGCAGTAAAGCCTTGGGCAGTGTCGATGGTGACGGGGAAGAGCTGTATTTTTATACCAGATGGAATCCAGCAGCAGACTGGACTATAACAGACCACTTGTTGCGGGAAGTGGTCCTCAGACAGGCTGGCACTCTTGGCTCAAAAGATGCACACATCTCTTGAATTGCTGTAGTATTTTTATTGCTTGATTTTACTTGAGCAGAACTGTTTGAATATCATGAAGGCTCTTTGGAAAAGTGATTGGACCCATTTGAATTGTGCGCTTACTGCCAGTGATGTAAATGTGCCTGTTTGTATTTTAAAATTTAACTGTGTAGCCTTATCACACCTCTTAAAAGCTGACCTTTTTGTGCTCTTCAGGGCTTTCCCTGTGCCACGCTCTCTCGGGCTTGTGTGGCTCCTCGCCCAGAGCTTCTGCGGAGGCAGGGCCTCACGCCGTCACGTGGCTCCTTGGACGAGAAACCTTTCTCAGAAGTCCTCCCACCTAGGTGGGTGATAGAACAGTTTGTGGCAACACAAATCTCTCTCCATGGTGGAGAAACCTTTGCTAATCCACTGTATTCTACTCAGTGTATAGTGATGACAAATGTAACAGAATTAAACCAGTCAAGTGTACTGGCCCTGGTTGAGTGTTAAATGTGTATCTCACCTGTGGAACCTACTCAGCAGCCTGGTTTCTGGGGTTGGGAACATACTTATTTCTTAAAGCCAAACCTCTCCTTCATTGGTTTAGTGTACATGTGTCTATTTAGATTTACTAACCCCACTTCAACCTCCCTCTCCCCTAACCTCTCTCACGTCCCCTCTGTTGCTGAAGTGGCCTCTTCCCTCAGGCCCTGGAAAAGGCATGAACTGTCTGTTCCTGCAGCCAGGGCATGGGTCGCCGTGACCCGAGTGCAGCCACAGGAGGCGCCCACAGCATGGGGAGAGGTGGGCGCGGGGCAGTGTCATGCTGTGGCCCAGGTCCCTGCTCGCTGCCTGGATGCAGCACCTCCCCCTCAGGTCAGAGTGTGCCGGACTCCAGACCGCCCTCCGCACATGTTGGCTGTGCTATAATCATTTGCCATTAAAACCTAGTGTGTATGATGCCGAGAGGATTAATTGTGCAAGTGACTGATTTCATTTAAATTGTAATCACCTCCCTTTTCTGCTTCACCAACCTGAACTGTTTTATGGAAAGTATCATTAAAAGTCTGGTCTCTTTCCTTCCGACTATTATTTCTGAACACCTTTCAGTGGAGCCCAGTAAATAATAATATCCTCCCTCAAGCTCCGGGCCTTGTCAGTCAGCAGGTGGTAAATCCTCACAGACCCTCCTCATCCGGGGCTGCTGGTGACTGGATCCGGATGAGGTGCCTGTGGGTCAGGGTGGTGGCGGGAAGAGACCCTCCAGTGCTGCCGTCAGGAGCCTGTGGGAGCTCACTGCGGAATGAAGTCACCCTGTCTCTCCTGGGCCAGCTGACCTTAGAGAAATGAGCTCGGCTCACCTCCTTCACACTAGACTCGACCCTGAGGAACCAGGTTTTGGACTCTGAACGAAGGATGCTGATCTTCTTACTAAAAGAAGGCAAGGAAGAGCTGTTAAACATTCTGCTTTACGATCAGCTACTGAATACTACCTTCTCTGCCCATGTCCCCTCTAAACAGAAAAAAGAAAAAAAAAGAACTGCCCTGTGTCCACACCATGGTGTTCCTGTTACTTATTGGCCTGTTCCTATAAGTCTTCTAAACCTGAAGACGGGCAGTGAACACACAATACAATATACAGGTGATGTGTTCTAGAACTGTGTACCTGAGGCCTATGTAATTTATTAACCAATGTCTCCCTAATAAAATTCAATGAAAAGGAAAAAAATAAAACTGAAGACAGAGGTGCCTGCAGCCCAAAAGCTTTTGCCTCCAGGTCCCGTATACAAGTTGGCAGCTGTGCTGGTCAGAGGTTGTGCAGCTGCTGCTGTTGCAGCCAAGGAGCCAAGCTCCACACAGAGAAGAGGAAGGCGCTGTTGCCATTAACAACCCAGGCCTGGGCCAGACCCCTCCCTGCCAAAATGCATGCCATGTGGGCCCACCCTGCATTCTGAGACCTGTCCCAATTTCATTGTTACAAATTGAACATAATTAAAGCATAGTGATTAATCACAAAAACAGTATGTAATTATATATGTGTTTTCCAATGATCTTAGGCGACCCCTGTGAAAGGGTCATAAGACCCCCAAAGGGGTCGCGACCCACAGGTTGAGAACCGCTGCTCTAGACAGTCCCTGCTGTGTTCTGCTGTTCCAACAGGGCAGTGGGGATGCAGATTGGAAGCCACACAAACCAGAATGACCCTTCCCAGTGGCTCACACAGCCCTGCCTTTTAAGTGAATGAACTGCCTATTTCCAGGGTCAGCCCTCAGAGAAGTGCTCATTTGGGAAGGATTGGGGAGGGGAAGTGATCATACGGCTTTCTATTAAGCCCGTCTGTGCTGTGCAGCGAACCTTTTGAGTGGGGAAGTACAGCGAGGGCCTTCAGCTGCCATTTTTAACAGTTAAAATGATTAGCTTGAAATATTAGCTAGTTCCCCTTTCCTTTGATAAAAGCTTCCTTTTAGCTGTTTTGCCGATTTGTCCTCAACGGAGGACAGCTGAGACTGGCTTCTAGGAGCAAGGGAGCTGGCCAGAATCCTCTCCTTCCTCAGCCGTATCCGCTTTTAAGGGCAGGCAAAGCTGCACTGGCCTGACCAAGCTGGAGTTCCTGAAGGGGGTCCAGCATAGTTGCTTCCTCTCTCTTACTCTACAAACTGGACATAAAGAATTCCTGTTCCTTCCAGTGCCAGTTAAATGGGAGAAGGAAGAAAGGTAGCCCCTTGGGTGGAGTTCCCTGGCCCAGCAGAGGGAGAAAGGGCTGCTCGCCTCACTCCTGTGGTCCGACGCAGCTTTTTACTATCGGCATTGCACCAGCCACCCACCCACCCTGTACACAAAGCCAGGCCCTCGGAGCAGGGAATGACAGCAGAGTCCAGGGTGGAACGGATTCGAGCAAGCACGGTTAGGAAATGGATCCATGTGTTGGAAATCTGGTTACTTTAGGAGGGAGAACTTAATGGAAAAGACTTCCATGCAGTCTGCTAAGCAGAAGTAAGGCATTCACAAGGATGGTGGGAGGTTCGCTTAAAGGGAAAACGCGGCCTAAAATACTTTCACCTAAAGTTGTTTCACGCAGTTTTGTATGAAGAGCTACTTTATCCATCCTGAGTGTTTTGGAAATACAGGCCATATACAATAGGACACATTAGAAAAAGGTAAAGCAAGTAAATCTAAAACATGACATACAGAAGAAACCCGAAAGGTAAGCTACTGAAGGTAAATGTTTTAGGAACCACTCGGGATAGAAGCAGAGCCATGGGAGGCCCAGGACACCCCTCTGCCTGGTGGAGGGCAGATCAGCCCAGCCTGGAAAAGCCATCACCACCGAGTAAGAGCAGGAGAGGCATTATCCGTGTCTGCTCACAGCTCAGGAAACAAATGTCACCCTGAGCTCTTTCCAGACAACAGGCTTCTTCCTACTAAGAGTGGCCAAACTCCAATGTTCAGGAGAAGAGCAGATCCTAATTACAGTCAGAGTCCCGCCGTGTGCAGAGCTGCAAGCCCGGACAGAGGTGGTCTGGCTGGCCACCTAGAATGAAAATGCCTCGGGAAAAGCCAAACGAGCTCACTGCTGAACACCATTGTCAGCTAAAAGGAAAAGAAATCCCTTTTAAGGAAACTATTTAACTTCAATAGGCTGCTTTTCTGCCAGGATTTTCAATTCCTCTGAACATAAGCCGAGGCACACACTGCTGCACGTATGTCTGATACTGCCCCCCTCCCCCCAGCTCCAGCACCAGTTGTTAGCCCAAAATAAACCCCATTCCACAACCATATATGTCCACGGGCCAGAGCTGGGGAGGAGCAGCAGGAGGTAGGTCAGGTCCCTGGGCCCCAGCCCCACTCCGTGGCTGCTGCACACCATGCACATCACCCAGCTCAACCGGGAGTGCCTGCTGCACCTCTTCTCCTTCCTGGACAAGGACAGCCGGAAGAACCTCGCCAGCACCTGCCCCCAGCTCCGGGCCGTGTTTGAGGACCCCGCACTCTGGCCCCTGCTGCACTTCCGCTCCCTCACAGAACTCAAGAAGGACAACTTCCTCCTGAGCCCCGTGCTCAGGAGCCTCTCCATCTGCTGGCACTCCAGCCGCGTGCAGGTGTGCAGCGTTGAGGACTGGCTCAAGAGCGCCTTCCAGAGGACCATCTGCAGCCGGCACGAGAGCCTGGTCAGTGACTTCCTCCTCCAGGTGTGCGACAGGTAGGCCGCCTCCTGAGCAGCGCTGGCACTGGCATCCAGGGCTCTAGGAGGCTTCCGGGGAGCAGGGAAGAGCAGCTTACAAGACCTAGATGGCTCTGCCTCCAGGGTCCTCAGACCCTCTAGGGCAGTGGTTCTCAACCTTGGCTGCACATTAGAATCACCTGGGTATCTCTTTAAAATCCTGATTTCTGGGCCTCATCCTCTGGAAATTCTGTTTGTTACTAGCTAGGGTTGTGGCCTCACCCCATAACAAAGAAACAGAATTTCCGGAGGATGAGGCCCAGGAATCAGGATTTTAAAAAGATTTCCAGGTGATTCTAATGTGCAGCCAAGGTTGAGAACCACTGCTCTAGGCCCACCCACAGCACAGCCCCCAGAAGATGGATAAAATCATGAGGAAACAAGCTCCTCTCAGCCTCACAGGGCCTAGAGCAGAGGAGGAACTGGCTTCAGCCGCGCTGTCCTTCCGGTGGCCGTCCTTCCTGTCAGCCATTACGTGCTAGGTGGGTCCCGCTCAGCGAGGATTTTCAAGGTCAGACCTCATAAAGATTTTTATGTTTCCCACCTTCCTTTTCCATCTCCCTGCCCTAGGGCCCTAGAACTCTTTGTCCCAACAATAACCGAATGTTTAGGAAACACACACACACACACACACACACACACACACACACTCTCCCTCCCTCCGGCAAGCAAACCCCAGGGGTCATGAACTGCAGCTGCGGCAGGAGAGCTGGGATGCCTGGATGGGCTGAACCCAGCCAGACTCGGGGTAGGGGTGGTGATCCGTCGTCATGGTCTCCCCAGGAGAAACGTACTAATCTGCACAGTTCTAGGGAAGGGTGTTTTAGCCTAATTTTTCAAACCAAAGCTCTAAGAGGTCGGATGATTTGCCGACAATCTAGGATTGCCAGATTTTAGTAAATAAAAATTCAAGACTCCCAGTTTAAATTTCAGATAGAATATCTTTGTTAAAAGTATGTCCAAATACATCCTGTATTCGATATGTCAACCCTACAGCAGACAGAGGCCGAGCCACATGCCAGCTCCCTTGTCAAAGCCTCTTGCCCAGAGCAAGAACACAGACTCCCTCACCAGGCTCTCCCTGAGCCGTCACTAGTGCGTCCTGCCTTCGGGCAGGGCAGCCGCTGGCTACTAACACCAGGCTGGGCCAGCCAGGCAGCACGACAGGAATAGGAGAAAATGCTGTCGTAGCCCACCTGTTCTTTTAAGGCGGTAGGAAGAAAACAAGACAGGCTAGGACGAGGCCCTCACAGGACCAGCCCATTCCGATGGGTTTAACAGGGCCCAGGCATCAGACTGGGGGGTGATAAAATGGAGCAGAAAGCTTGCCCTGAAGCTGCTCTAATCCCCCAAACCAGCAAGGGGTGGAATGGGCCTCCCAGGCCACTGTCTGGGTGCAGCAAGGGTTTGGAGGTTGGGGTTCTGTGCTGAGTCCCCCAGTTCTATTGTCCAATTATGTGACCCCAACCCAAGTATTTAAACTTTCAACCTCATTTCTTCATCTGTAAAATAGGACAAGTCACCTATCTCAGAGGATAGGAGGGTTAGTGACAGTAGCACTGGCATGTAGTGCATATAGATAAGTATCATCAAAGCTGGTCTGGCATCAGCGGGGGTGGTGGTGGGGAACAGCAGGGGCTGGCTGGGCAGGGAGGGAGTGGCTCTTTCTCTTTCCGGTCTCTTCCTGCATCAGGATTATTCTAAAGGTTCTTGGGGGAAGGGACCACTCACCACCCTTGGGGCTTGAACGCCTAATCCCCATAACCCTCCTGAAGGTAACGATTTCTTCCACTTGACACAAGGAGGTGGCTCCACAAGGTTCAGACATTTGTCCTGGGTCAAACCAGCAAGCCAATCACAGGCAAGTCACTGGAGCACGCTGGGCCAGTGTCTTCACTCACAAAACCGAGGGTACAGGGGCTGATGTGAAGACTGAGGCAGACATGTGAACCTGGGAGGGTGGGGTGGGTTAATGTGCGAAATGTGGCCAGGCAAGTCTTTTATTTTAGTTCTGTACCCTCTGCCCCAGGCACCAGGGAGCTGAGCTGGCCTAGGCAGGTGCAGTCAAGGGACTGGGGAAGCTGATGGGGCAAGGGACAGGGACTTCCCCCTCTCAGCTCCTCCCTCTGCTTACAGGGAGCCAAGCCCTGTGCCCACCAGGGGTCCTTCTTTTTAAATATATATTTTTATTGATTTCGGAGAGGGAGGGACATCAACGATGAGGAATCACTGATTGGCTGTCTTCTGCACACCCCTCACCCTGCAACCCTAGCAAGTGCCCCCCGGGAATCGAACCATGATCTCCTGGTTCATACGCTGCAGCTCAACGGCTGAGCTTCACTGGCCAGGCCCATAGGTCCTTCTTGACCGGAGCAGACTGTGTTTACAACTACCCATGCTCTCTACACCCCAAATAAAAATCCTCATATCCCCACTGGCATTATTCCCTCCCTACTGCCCACCCGGACTTAGCCCAGGGCACACCGCAATCAGGCAAGTCCAACTTGGCTCCAGCGGGCCCTGGCAAGGCTCGGTAGAGGGTCTCCAAGCTTCCTGGACAGGCTACCACTGTCCCTCACTGCGCACCCTGGGCCTGGTTTGTCGTCTGGGGTCACAGTGGGGATGCAATGACTGCCCCGTCAGCTGAGCTGAAACCAGGGCTTAGAACCAGAGCCCCCAGCCTGCCCTCCTCACGGCGGGAGTGGGCCTGTCTCTAGCCGGGCCCCTGGAAGGCCTTCCTCCCTCTCCGCGGACAGGAGACGCGGCCTGGCCGGGCGCGCTCGCCACGCCCGCTTCTCGCGCACAGGGAAGGCAGCGAGCGCGGAGCGAT
>NW_006295825.1:3230238-3232709 GCF_000327345.1 Myotis davidii | reverse complement strand
GGCCGAAGGAGCCACCCCAGCTCCGCCACCTTCCGACGGTCGCTGTATCTTCTGAGCCTGTTTACCCGTTTGCAAAATGGGGTTATGAATGTCTACCTCACTTTACGATTTTATATGCAGGATGAATACGAGATTAAATGATGAAGCTTGGAAAACACTCGCGTGGTTCTCACTAAACTCCAGCCCGCCTCCTTTCCGCAGCATTCACTGTTTTTGTGTAAACAGACAAAACTGTCCCCACCCAGGTGCCGTGTGTACAAGATGACATGGGACGAGCGGAGGCAGGCCGAGTGAGCTGTCAATGACAGGGGGGTAGGCGGGTCCCACATGGCACAGTGAGAGCAGGTGACCAGGACGCATCCCAAGGAGCAATGGCCCACAGCTTCCCAGCATGCCCAGGGTCAGAGGCCACTAGAGACTTGAGGGACACATTTAGAAGTGGCTCCACCTCTGCTGAAACCCAGCCGCACTGCACTGAACGCCCGAGGGCGACAGGGGCCGGCCCCGCTCGCGGCTTCGCTCTGCGCTCACACCAGTCGGCTCGCTTTTCCTCGGGGGAGGGAGGTGTATTCCTAGGAGCTACTGCACACACGATCCTAGAAATGTGCTTGTTGTGATTCTTACATAAATTAGTTATCCTTATTTTCTACCGATCTCATATCATAAAGGAAAATAAGGCATTTCAAAAAACCAGAGTAGCCGAAACCGGTTTGGCTCAGTGGATAGAGCGTCGGCCTGCGGACTGAAAGTCCCAGGTTCGATTCCGGTCAAGGGCATGTACCTTGGTTGCAGGCACATCCCCAGTAGGAGATGTGCAGGAGGCAGCTGATCGATGTTTCTCGCTCATCGATGTTTCTAACTATCTCTCTCCCTTCCTCTCTGTAAAAAATCAATAAAAAATATATTAAAAAAAACAGAGTAGATAATTAAAAACAAAAGCAGCAGAGAATTAAAAACAAACAGCAACCCTGTCTAGGTCCTTAGATAAACTATTATAAACTGATGCAGTTAGGTTTTTACCTGTTGGACTTGTTGAACGTGGGCACATGCCTGGTCTTCGATTTCAGGGCTTTAGTCACTTAGGTGACCCAGCAGCTTCCTGGTCCCAGGAACATGGGGGGAAACTGGTTTAGGGAGTATCTGCGAGCACTAATGAACACTGAGTGGTGGGCGATGCTCACACTCTGGCCCCGCCCATCACCCGCTGAGACCAAGACCCCTTCTTTACCCACCGGAGGCTGGGTGTTTCCTCTTTGTGAAAGGGGAGCTTGATCCCTGCTCACAGGTTCCTTAATTTTTTGCCCAAATATAGGGGGAACAGTGAGGAAAACGACAAGTTCTGTTCACACGGTGCTTACATTCCGATGGTTGAAGAGACATTAAGTAGAGTTCTCACTTATTGATAGGTTCTTGGAACTGGGGCAAATGTGCATATAATGAAACCAATTCTACCATAGGCTAGTTGATATAAACAAGTTAACTTCCTAGATCTCATAAGCATTATAACTAAACGATGTTGAATGAAAGGTTACAGTGCCTGCTGTAATCCTATATAATAAAAGGCTAATATGCAAATGGACCAAACGGTGGAACAACCGGTTGCTATGACATGCACTGACCACCGAGGGGCAGACGCTCAACACAGGAGCTGCCCCCTGGTGGTCAGTGCACTGCCACCGGGGGAGTGCTACTCAGCCAGAAGCCCAGCTCATGACTGGCGAGCAGTGGTGGCGGCGGGAGCCTCTCCCACCTTCAGGATATCAGCAGGCGATAAGGAGTGAGGGGTCCCAGACTGAGAAAGGGTACAGGCTGGGCTGAGGACAATCCCCACCCCTGAGTGCATGAATTTTGTGCACTGGGTAGCCCTAACCCACTGATGAGTATGGCTCCTGGTTCTGGCCTACCTGCCCTACCTAAAGGCCTTAGGGGACACCTGGGACCGCTGCTTGGAGCCAGCTCTGTTGCTCCACCTGGGAGCTAATGCATAGCTTGCCCACTGCTAAGCATGGCTCCCAGCCCTGCCTGACAGGCAGCCTGGACTTAATACCTGGAAAGCTATGTAGTCCAGGAACTAGGGGTGCAGTTCTGTTTAAGTCAAGACCCCAAACACAGAGTCCTGGCAGCCATGGAGCCAGCTCTGTCACTCCACCTGGGCAGGGGAGCTAATGGATAGCTTCACCCACTGCTGAGGGTGCTTCCAACCCCACCCTGGAAGCCTGGCCTGAGCACCTAGGCCAGTGATGGCGAACCTTTTGAGCTTGGCGAGTCAGCATTTTGAAAAACCCTAACTTAACTCTGGTGCCGTGTCACATATAGAAATTTTTTGATATTTGCAACCATAGTAAAACAAAGACTTATATTTTTGATATTTTATATATTTAAATGCCATCAAAGAAAAATCAACCAAAAACATGAGTTCGCGTGTCACCTCTGACACGCGTGTCATAGGTTCGCCATAACTGGTCTAGAGA